>NC_047668.1:8650000-8950000 GCF_011762505.2 Arvicanthis niloticus | reverse complement strand
TCATCAAGAAAACACTTTGTAACATATTGAGAGGCCATTATAAAAAAGTGCAATCTATGAAAATGCACAACTGTGTATCCTAGTCCCACTGGACACATCTTCAAAACACTCCTGTCGATAAGCATCAGGATTATTGTTGAAGAGGAAATGGGAAATTTTAAGATCCAGAGAAACTAGGAGTTTCCTGTGAGAGTATGCCTCCTAATAACATCAGATGCTACAGGCATAACTGTCAATAACATAAGTGCCTAAATATGAGCTGAAGACAGCTAACAAAATACTCATGCTAAAGTGGATTGGGAAAAATCCATGAAGCTTCAGCCCCACACAAAAACTACAGGCAACTAATGAGTGAATTCTGAGAGTGGAAATAGAGTGTTCTTCAGAGTTGAGCACACTAACTGTTTATCCAATACCAAATGGTCAGCTATCAGCCTTACATACATACATACAAGAAACATTATTCATATCATATATATGATATATATCTTATATTATATATAATACATATTTAAGTATGATTTATATCTCATAATATACACACACAGGCATTTAACAAGAATTAATGAAAAATTTTACATGAATTTGAAGGGATCAAGGATGAGTATATGAGAGGGTTTTAGGGAGGAAAGAGAGGGGAGAAATGATTTAATTATATAGTAATCTCAAAAATTAAAAAAAAAAAAAAACAAAGACAAAAAATGTCACCGGGTGGGCAATCAAGCAACATAGATACAGAAAAGGTAAGGGCTGTGAGTAACAGCTTGGGACCCCTGAAAGCTAGTATGTATCTTTTCCAGGCTTAGAGTCAAACAGTTTGACTCATATGACAATAAGTACTGTAATACTTGCCTGCATAGAGCTGAAGTGCTTCCCTTTCTGAGAGATATCTCAAACAAAAATATAGAACAGCTAATGAACCATGACCAAGCCCTAAATGCACGTGTCCTCTGTCCTCTGAGTTTAACTGTACCCGTCTTTTTTTTTTTTTTTTTTTATCATACATAGACTGGTTCTTTTCTGAGAAAATCTCACAAACAAGATTATGAAGCATGTTTACAATGTTTACAGCAAAACACATCTTCCTAATTCTTTGTCACAGACATCTAGCAAGAATTCCTTCAATCTTTGCTGACCTGCTTTTAACATAAGCCTGTACAATGCAACTAGTGGAAAACATTATAATCTCATTTATGAATGAAAAATCTCTAGATAAAAATCAATGTTGTAAAACATGTTTTGTTAGTATTTGAATTTTCAGTTTGACTCAGTTTTTTTTATCTTTGCTCACTACAGCTCACATAACATATCTTCTATCTCCTTCCTGTTTGTTTTTAAAATTGAAATATGATTACATCATCCCTTATCCCAAACCCATGCCCATATCCTCCTTCTTCCCCCCAAGCAAGAAAACACTTAACTCTCCTCCCTCTCCCTCTCCCTCTCCCTCTCCCTCTCCCTCTCCCTCTCCCTCTCCCTCTCCCTCTCCCTCTCCCTCTCCCTCTCCCTCTCCCTCTCCCTCTCCCTCTCCCTCTCCCTCTCCCTCTCCCTCTCCCTCTCCCTCTCCCTCTCCCTCTCCCTCTCCCTCTCCCTCTCCCTCTCTCTATCTCTGTGGCACATGTGTACATGCACACACACACACAGACACACAGAGACATGCACAGTTACTTCTAAGACACTTAAACGTGTCATTTTAAAATCCTTCAAACTGTCTCTAGTTGTATACATAATAAACACAACCTGAAGGTTGATAGTATTGATATTATTTTTGTTGAATTATTTGTTGTGGTCTAAATCAAAGACAGTAGGTAGGTGCTCCTGTATCATGGGTTTTGAGTTAAATGTTCCTCAGTGAATCAACCAGTAATGTAAACTTGCATCTCTCAGTGCTAAGTAAACAGAAATTTTGTAAAAATTATTATCTTAAAATCAGAAGTAACCTATTATAAGACAACTTAAGCATTTTTAAATTATGTTCTATTTGGGGGTGAAATGTTTTTATTTGATCTTGGATATACAAATATATAAAATAACTATATAAAATATTATTGATAATAAATAATAAAATGGTTTGTATAAAGTTATTATTTGCTATAAATGTAATTTTATTATTTGCTACTAATAAAAGCAAATTTATATAGTAATTGGATGGATAAGTTTATTTTTACATGAAGAATACCGTCTTGACTGAATATTTGTTACTAAAGGAGATAAAGTATTTTCAAGTTTTGTTGATTAAAACTATGATTTTATAATTATCAAAGACAGCAATGCTTCCTTATATAAATGTGTAATACTAACTGGCAGAATCCTATTGATGGCCATTTTAGACATGGTTAAAATTTTGTTCAACAGTCATATCATATGTCTTCTTCCCACACCTCTGGGTTTGCTCAGTACTCTTGTCTTTTTGTAGAAAAGGGTAGAAAGTTGAAAATGTGCTAGATGACTTCAAGCAAACAGTGCTATCCAGACACAACAAGGCCAACGTGCATGTGAACTCAGAGTGATTAGAACAGCATGCACAAGACTTTCACAACCTCCATCCAGATAAAATACCAGCACAAAAGGAGAAGGTGCACATGTCTTCCTACCACTAAATATGGAGCTATTAGCATTTAATAACCACAACAAAGATTCCATTGAACTGGAAGCTCAGACTTCTCACTGGTCAGTTTGGTCTTCTGATACCTTTAAGTGAACAGGCTAAGAAAGAATAACAGTATTAGGAGGGGTTATTGACCTATATTACCAAGCTGAAATTGGATTGCTTCTCCACAATGAAGGTCAGGAAGGCTATGTATTAGAGGGAAGCCTTTAGGGCATCTCTTGGTGCTACCATGTCCTGTGATTAGTTTCAGTGGGAAACTACAACAATCCAATCCAGGTATGGTGACAAAGTACACAGACTCTTGAGCAATGAAGTTATGGGTCACTCCTCCATGAGAGCACAGTCCTGCTGAGATGCTCATTGAGAGTACAAAGAATACAAAATGGGTAGTAGAGGAAGATAGTTGTGAGTACCAGCTAAGGCCACATGACCAATTGCAGAAGTAAACATTACAACTGAAATGAAGGTTTCTGTGAAATTGTTTACAAAGAAGTGTATTTGTTCAGATATTTGTGTTTTCTTTTCTTGAATTTTTTTATCATGCAATATAGCATCAGTTAAGAGAATATCAGTGTTTATTATGTTAGTTTCAGATGCAAAAAAAAATCCCTCAAAGGACATTGGGACCTATTCTAAAATTCATAATACATCTGTAGTTGTAGAAGGGATATGTCATGATAGGTATAATTATGACCTGGTTATTGTTTTTAGTTGGAAATTAGGCATGGTATAAGGAGATATGATTTTATTTCAAATTGGTAAGATGTGGACTTGTCATGGCTGTTCTTGAATGTGAACCTGGCTACATCTGTAATTAACTAAAACTGAAATGGTTGGACTGCGAAGGATTTTTTTTAATTACATCATTTGAATAGAGAAGACCCACTTCTAATTTGAATATTTGAGGTGGAAAGATACACGTTTAAGCCAGTTTTTTTTTTTTTTTTTTTTTTTTTTTTTGGTGGGAAGAGCAAACATTTAGAGAGGCTACCCCTACTATTGGCAACCTATACAAAAGACATATAGGCTTCCTCTCACTCTTGCTAGCAAGTTCATTTCTTCACCAGCAGAAGAATATATATATATTTTTTATTCTGATACATACTGAAAACAGCTTTAAAAATCCAACCTTTTATGTTGGTAGACAGCAATTGTTGGACTAGCTGGACCACAACCTGCAAGCCATGCTAATAAGTTCCATCTGTCTTTCTGTCTGTCTGTCTCTCTATCTATCTATCCATCCATCCATCTATTTATTCTGTTAGTTCTGATTCTCTAAAGAATGCTGACAATGATGAAAGAAGGGGAAAAGGAAGTAACCTCAAAGTTGGATGAGAAGTTGTGAGAGGGCAATGGTGAAAGGGAGAGGAACTTGTGTGGGTAGAAGTAGACATGTTGTGCAGAATGGTGGCAGAATTAGAATATTGCAACAACATGAATGATATTCTGTCCTCATCTTAAAGCCATAGTTCATTTAATAATAGCTTTAAATGAAACTCAAGTCAATAGCTCAAATAGTTTTATAATCAAACTTTGTGATATAATACAATCATGGATACATGGATTTAATTTTTACATTGTGAAGAATGACATTGAGAAACTACCAGGAGGATCTTTTGTTGTTGTTTGTTCTTTGTTTGTTTTGTCAGTAATCAAACTATGATGTTTTATAATAGGATAAACCACCACAATTCATAATATAGTTGTCCAAATCTGAGCCAATGCATTTCTGGTAAGGTTTCTTGGTGTATCATGTGAAGACACACATAGCCTGGTATATACATTGTGATTAGAAACAAAGGTATCTAAAATTCCTATGATACAACATAGGTTAGTGCTACCTATGTTGTAGGTAGACACCTTGGCTACCAGAGATACATTTGGTTAGGAATTAATTTTAGTCATTCTTTACTCATACACTTCTTACTGTTATTAAATTTTTATGAAATCCCACCAAAATTCTGTTACAAGACCCTATAAGACATCATTGTTAGAGTGAAAATAAATGTGCATAAAAGGAATGGTAGAGAATATTGAGAAAAAGCTGGAATATGAGGGTGTTATAGAAGGGGTCTGTTGCTGGGTAAAAGATAGACCAGATGACCGAATAAGAGCGATAACAAGACAAGAAAAAAAAAACACAAAATTTAAAACAAAACAAAACAAAAAAACATTAAATGCTCTCTTCAACATCTGGTTAGCTACTAGGAATCATTTTCTGAACAGCATGGGCAAAGCACTTCTCAGCAAGTTGCTCAACTTTACAGGTAGTTATACACTTGTACACATTCTCGCATCTAATTGCAATGACTAAATGGTGAGTAAGTATGGCTTGCTCATTCCAGAAAGAATAATATCTATTCTGCTTTCCTTCTCCGTTGATTTAATAAAATGTTGAATGAAAGCAATTTTAAGCAGGAAAGGGTTTACTTGACTTATACTTCTCCATTATAGTCTATTGTTGTGGGAAGACAGAACAATGACTCAGGCAAGAACCTGGAGGCAATAAATTAAACAGATACCATTGAGGAACTGGCTTGCTCACAAGAACACTTTAAGCTACTTATCTTTTATAGGCCAGGCCTCGTTGTCTAGGGATGGTACTGTTCACAGTAGACTGAGCCTTCCTACATCAGTTGACAATTAAGAAAATTTCCTACAGGTATGCCCACTGGCAAATATTGTGGAGTCAATTCCTTAAGTAATAATTTCCTTTTCTAGGTATGTCCGTTGAAAATCCAAGATTAGCTGTAACTCCATTTGAGACCATTGTATGGGTGGAGAAGAATAGAAAAAAAAATGGTGGGCTAAAATGCATAAGCCCTTGGTATTAGAGACATCCCATTGCCATTGACAGACAGTTGAGTTCACCCTCCACTCTGAGGAGTGTACTTACATTCTACTTTTTCTTTTCCTACCTGCTAAAATCACTCTGACTACTTGCTTACTCCACCTGTGTGCCATGGACAGACTTGCCCTACTGGTGCGATTGGGATCAGAGGAAACGTGGTATGATGTACCTCACTTCTCTTCATCTATTAAACTGTGACATAAAGTTTAAGATCACTGTTTTAATATATGAATTTAGGCAACAAATAAAATGTTAATGTATATATTTTGGTCTGTCTAGATATCCAGAAGAAATCCTAGCTATCTACCTGAATATTGTCTTACACAAATAATAATTTGGTGGATGTATCAGAGGGGGTAAGAATACCAAATGCATCAAGATTAGAATAAAAAAATAAAACTAATCTTATCCGTGCTGATTATTTCGGGGTATAGTTTCCACAGTTAATCCAAATTCATGACTTGATGAATAAATATATTTCAGGGGCTGAGAGAATACATAATAGAAGTGTACTCCTTTGAGAAACTAATTAGAACAAATGATGGTGGTTGGTAGTAGAAGGTGTTTTGCAACATTATCCAGAGGACGTATGAACAAATGTGTACTGTCACTCCGGAAAAGAAATGAACAATGTACCAATGTCCAGCTAAGTGAACCAAAGAGTTTTACTGGGGTTACTTCCAGTAGTATATATAATGAGATGTGACTAAAAATCTAAAGCACAACCAAAAAGAATTTCTCAAATACTTGAAACTTGAAATGAGTACACACACACACACCCAAGCACATATACACACAAGCATACACACATGTACTTTGCAGGAAACAAGTTTTCAAGTATCTCTTCCTGGCAGATGTATTTATTTCTGTCTATTCTAGGCAGTTCAGCTTGTCTAAGAGTGGGTCGTAAAAGTCCCTACTACTTGCATAAGCATAGTAAAGGAAGGATCAAATGAATATGGTTAGTTTCAGGGAATTCCTGAAGTTGTCAAGTTGTTTACATTCTGAGTTTTAGCAAGCTTCCTTGCAGGACAGAATGCTTCATCATACCTTTGTGTTTTTTAGGAGATTCCCTACCAAATGGAATATTTTAGCTTACATTAATTAATATATACACACAGGAATGAAAGAAATACAGGATAAGTAGCAGCTGAGTTCCAAAGAGATTGGCATCACCAAACCTCAATTTATAGGAACTGCCTAGGAAAGTCCAGTTTCCCATTTTATACATTGATACCCTTTATAGAAGATTCTGTGTTTTGGCATTTGGAATCTTCCCATTTTCTTTCCCCTGTAATGTAAGCCCATAATGTGACTTGCTTTTCACTGATAAAAAAAATGATAGTGTGACAGTGTAACAGCTAAGTCTAGGTTGCCAGAGTTTTATGAGTTCAACTTCTTGAAATGCCGCCTCTATTACAAGAACATAACTGGCTAGTTGCTGAAAGATGAGAGTCTGCAGGGAATGAAGCTGACACGTTCCATCTGAGGCCAACAAACAGCATTCAGTCTTGAAGCAGAGTAGTGAGAGTAAGCCTATGAATAAGACTGTCAAAGTCACTTGCCAACTTGCAGATTTTTGAACACTAGTGTATGGTTGCTGCATTAATACAATAAATTGTGACAAAATTTTTCAGCTTAAATGTTACAGTGGACTAAAAATCTCATATAATATCCCATATAATTTTTAAATCAATACATCTAAGGAAATTAAAAATATTAATAAATGATATATTATAAAATGAGTCGCCAGATTTCTTGAGTGGGAAAAGAAAGATGGGGAGCATATTAGGAAATGAAAGCCATACTCCTACATGGGAAACTGGCAGGAGCTATATTGATTAGGAACTTGTCCCAGCAAAGGATAGGACAGTTGTTCTTGGCACCACAAGGAGATGTTCAGGAGGCCTGCTTGCCTGCCTACCTACCTGTGTCAGACTGATCTACTGATTGGCATTTCGCAGGAGCTTTATAGCTAGAACATGAGACCAAAATGTCAAAACAGCATAGTGGTTTGCTGATGGCCCCAGAAGAAACAGAGGAACTTCATATGAAATAAAACACCAATCTCTCATGTGACACATATATAATCTGACAAATGAATCATTTCACCATTATATAAAAGGTTCAGGAAGTAACCCTGACCTTTGTTAATAATAAAGAAAAATGTTAATATATTAACACAGGAATATAAGTTCCTCTCAAGGTCCATGAATAATTTTGTTCTGCCTAGATTCTTTTCCTTGCACATGAGAATACACTATGTAGCCTAGGCTGGAGAGAAATATGTATGAGCTGGGCTGGTCTTGTACTGATTTTTCTCTTCCTAGTGCTTCCTTCATGCTGGGATTAAAGGTTTATGCTAACATATTCTTCCTAAAAGCAGTTTTCAAAAATAGATGAGGGCTGACAAAGTAGAGTATAAAAATATTCGAGAAGGTGATAGAATTGCATTTATCAAAGGAGAAAGTTCAGTACAGAATTAACATAGATGGCACTGTATGAGGAGTCTAAAATCAAGTTAAATAGAAAAGTAGGAAGTCTATCAGTAAGAAAGAAAATGAAATTCAATGGAACCTAAGTCTTTAATGAAAAAGAACAAGAATCATACCTACCCATCTATCTATCCATCCATCCATCCACCCATCTGTCCATCCATCTATCCATCCATCCATCCATCCATCCATCCATCCATCCATCCATCCATCCACTGTTATATTTGGCAGGAATAGTTAAGTCTTAAGATTCTAGTTTTGGAGGTTGAAATGAAGGCTGATACAATCACAGAGATGCACGTGCACAAGGAAGTACAGGAAAAGCCTCCCCCAACCTCAACAAGTACACTCCCTGAAAATTGATGAAAGCAATCAAACCAGACTAGAAAGTGTTCAGACAATAAACTTGACATAGTGAATAAAACAGAAATGTAAGCTTTTCAAGACCCATGAATATTTTTGTCAGAAGTCATAGGAGTTTGCATCAGCATAAAATAACTCAATACTATTGAAAAAATAGACATGTAAGTGCAAAATAGATCATTTTGCATTATTTCTTTTTTATTGGATATTTTATTTACATTTCAGATGTTATCCCCTTACCCCATTCCCCCCCAACCCAGGGACCCCTATCCCATCACCCTCCTGCTGCTTCTATGAGGATATACCCCCAACCAGCCCCCCACTCCCACCTCCTCACCCTCGAATTCCCCCACACATGGCATTCAGCCTTCATAGGACCACATATGCCTGACAAGGCCATCCTCCCCTACATATACACCTGGAGCCACGGGACCCTCCCTATGTACTCCCAGGCTGGTGGTTTAGACCCTGGGAGCTCTGGTTGGTTGGTACTTTTGCTCTCCTCATGGGGCAGCAAACTCATTCAGCTCCTCAGAAACTTTTCACTAACTCCTCTATTGGGAACCCCATGATCAATTCATTCAATGGTTAACTGTGAGCATCTCCCTCTGTATATGTCAGGCTCTGGCAGACCTCTAAGAAGACAGCCATATCAGGCTCCTGTCAACATGTACTTTTTGGCATCCACATCAGCATCTACCATTGATGACTGCTCATGGGATATATACCCAGGTGGAATGGTCTCCAGACGGCCCCTCTTTCATTTCTGTCCCACACTTTGTCTCCATATATGCTCCCTTGAGTATTTTGTTACTCCTAAGAAGGACCAAAACACCCATACCTGGTTTTCCTTCTTCATCAGCTTCATGAGGTCTGTGAGTTGAATCTTAGGTATTTCAAGCTTCTAGGCTAATATCCAATTATCAGTGAGTGTGTACCATGTGTGTTCTTTTGTGATTAGGTTACCTCGCTCAGGATGATATTTTCTACTTCCATCTATTTACCTAAGAATTTTTTGAATTCATTGTTTCCAATAGCTGATTAGTGCTCCATTGTGTAAATACACCACAGTTTTGTATCCATTCCTCTGATGAAGGATATCTGGGTTCTTTCCAGCTTCTGCCTATTATAAATAAGGCTGCTATGGACATAGTAGAGCATGTGCCCTTGTTATATGTTGGAGTATCTTCTGTGTATATGCCCAGGAGTTGTATAGCTGGGTCTTCAGGTAATGCTATGTCCAATTTTCTGAGGAACTGCCAGAATGATTTCCAGAGTGGTTGTACCAGCTTGCAATCTCACCAACAATGGAGGAGTGTTCCTCTTTCTCTGCATCCTTGCCAGCATCTACTATCACCTGAGTTTTTGATCTTGGCCATTCTGACTGAGTGAGGTGGAATCTCAGGATTGTTTTGATTTACATTTCCCTGATGACTAAGGATGTTGAACATTTCTTTAGGTGCTTCTCAGCCATTCAAGTTTCCTCAGTTGAGAATTCTTTGTTTAGCTCTGTACCCCATTTTTAATAGGTTATTTGGCTCTCTGAGGTCTAATTTCTTGAGTTCGTTGCATATATTGGATATTAGCCCTCTATCGGATTGGTAAAGATCTTTTCCCAATCTGTTAGTTGCCATTTTGTCCTATTGACAGTGTCCTTTGCCTTACAGAAACTTTGTAATTTTATGAGGTCCCATTTGTCAGTTCTTGATCTTAGAGCATAAGCCATTGGTGTTCTGTTCAGAAACTTTTTCCTGGTGCCCAGGTATTCGAGGATCGTTCCCATCTTCTCTTCTATTAGTTTCAGTATATCTGTTTTGATGTGAAGGTCCTTTATCTAATTGGACTTGAGCTGCTTACAAGGAGGTAAGAATGGATCGATTTGCATTCTTCTACATATTGTCCTCCAGTTGAACCAGCACCATTTGTTAAAGATGCTCTCCTTTTTCCACTGGACAGTTTTAGGTCCTTTGTCAAAGATCAAGTGACCATAGGTGTGTGCGTTCATTTCTGGGTCTTCAGTTCTATTCCATTGATCTTCCTGCCTGTCTCTGTACCCATACCATGCAGTTTTCACTATCGCTCTGTACAACAGTTTTACATCAGGGATGGTGGTTGCCCCAGAAGTTCTTTTATTGGTGAGAATAGTTTTTGCTATCCTAGGTTTTTTGTTATTCCAAATAAATTTGAGAATTTCTCTCTCTAACTCTGCAAATAATTGAGTTGGGATTTTTATGGGGATTGCATTAAATCTGTAGATTGCTTTTGGCAAGATAGCCATTTTTACTATATTAATCCATGGGAAATGTTTCCATCTTCTGAGATTTTTTTTAATTTCTTTTTTCAGACACTTGAAGTTCTTGTCATACAGATCTTTCACTTGATTGGTTAGATTCACTCCAAGATATTTTATATTATTTGTGATATTGTGAAGGGTGTCATTTCCCTAATTTCATTCTCAACCTGTTTATCCTTTGAGTAGAGGAAGGCTACTGATTTGTTTTAGTTGATTTTATAACCAGCCACCTTCTGAACTTGTTTATCAGGTTTAGGAGTTCTCTTTTAGAAGTATTGGGGTCACTTAAATATACTGTCATATCATCTGCAAATAGTGAAATTTTGACTTCTTCTTTTTCTATTTGTATCCTTTTGACTTCTTTTTGTTGTCTAATTGCTCTAGCTAGGACATCCAGTACTATGTTGAATAGGTAGGGTGAGAGTGTGCAGCACTGTCAAGTCCCTGATTTTAGTGGGATTGCTTCAAGTTTTTCTCCATTTACTTTGATGTTGACTACTGGTTTGGTGTATATTGCTTTTGCTATGTTTAGGTATGGGCCTTGAATTTCTTATCTTTCCAAGACTTTTACCATGAAGGGGTGTTGAATTTTTTCAAATGATTTTTCATCATCTAGTGAGATGATCATGTGGTTTTTTTTTCTTTGAGTTTGTTTATGTAGTGGATTACATGATGGATTTCAGAATACTGAACCATCCCTGCATTCCTGGGATAAAGCCTACTTGACCATGCTGGATGATTGTTTTGATGTGCTCTTGGATTTGGTTTTCTAGAATTTTCTTCAGTATTTTTGCATTGATATTCAAAAGGGAGATTGGTCTGAAGTTCTCTTCCTTTTTGGGTCATTGTGAGGTTTAGGTATGAGCATTATTGTGGCTTTATAGAATGAATTGGGTAGTGTTTTTTCTGTTTCTATTTGGTGGAGTTGTTTGAAGAGAATTTGTAGTAGGTCTTTCTTGAAGGTCTGATAGAATTCTGCACTAAAACCATCCTTTGGTTTTTTTTTTTTTTTTTTTTTTTTGAGACTGTTAATGACTCCAGCTATTTCTTTAGGGGTTATGGGACTGTTTAGATGGTTTATCTGCTCCTGATTTAACTTTGGTACCTGGTATCTGTTTAGAAAATTGTCCATTTCATTCAGATTTTCCAGTTTTGCTGAGTATAGGCTTTTGTAGAAGGATCTGATGAATCTTTGAGTTTCCTCAGTTTCTGCTGTTATGTCTCCCTTTTCAGTTCTGACTTTATCAATTTGGATACTGTCTCTGTGCCCTCTGATTAGTTTGGCTAAGAGTTTATCTATCTTGTTGTTTGTCTCAAAGAACAACCTCCTGGTTTTGCTGATACTTTGTATAGTTCTTTTTGTTTCTACTTGGTTGATTTCAGCCCTGAGTTTGATCATATCCTGCTGCCTATTCCACTTGGGAATATTTGCTTCTTTTTGTTCTAGAGCTTGGAGGTGTGTTGTCGAGTTGCTAATGTGTGATCTCTTCAGTTTCTTTTTGTAGACACTTAGATCTATGAATTTTCTCCTTAACACTGCTTTCATTGTGTCCCACAAGTTTTGGTACAATAAGCCTTCAATTTCATTAAATTCTAAAAAGTCTTTAATTTCTTTCTTTATTTTTTCCTTGACCAAGTCATCATTGAGTAGAGCATTGTTCAGTTTCCATGTGTATGTGGGCTTTCCATTGTTTTTGTTATTATTGATGACCAGCCTTAGTCCATAGTGATCTGATAAAATGCAAGGAATTATTTCAATCTTTTTGTATCTGTTGAGGCCTGTTTTGTGACAAATTATATGGTCTATTTTGGAGAAATAGAAGTGCTGAGAAAAGTTATATTCTTTTTGGTTGAAAGTCTATTTTATTCAAAAAATTTATTCAAAATTAGAATGGCTATTCCAACTTGTTTCTTGACACCATTTGCTTTGAAAATATTTTCCATCCCTTTACTCTGAAGTAGTATCTATCTTTGCCACTGAGGTGTATGCAGCAAAATTCTGGGTCCTGTTTACATATTCAGTCTATTTGTCTATCTCTTTTTATTGAAGAATTGAGTCCATTGATGCTAAGAGATATTAGTGATTGAAAGGTGATTGTTTCTTCCTGTTTTTTTAGTTATTAGAGGTGTAATTATGTTTGTGTAGCTATCTTCTCAAGGGTTTGTTGGGAGCTTACTTTCTTGCTTTTTCCATGTTGTAGTTTTTCTCCTTGTTCTGGAGTTTTCCATCTATTATCCTTTGTAGGGTTGGATTTTTGGGAAGATATTGTGTAAATTTGGTTTTGTCATGAAATATCTTGTTTTCTCCATCTATAGTGATTAAGAGTTTTGTTGGGTATAGTAGTCTGGGCTGGCTTTTTTTGTTCTCTTAGAGTCTGTATGATATTAGTCCAGGATCTTCTGACTTTTATAATCTCTGGTGAGAAGTCTGGTGTAATTCTTGTAAGTCTCCCTTTATATGTTACTTTACCTTTTTCCCTTATTTTTTTTATACTGTTTTCTTTGTTTTGTGCATTTGGTGTTTTGATTATTATGTGATGGGAGGAATTTCTTTTCTGGTCTAGTCTATTTGGAATTCTGTAGGCTTCTTGTATGTTCATAGGCATCTCTCTCTTTAGGTTTGGAAAGTTTTCCTCTATAAGTTTGTTGAAGATATTTACTGACCCTTTAAGTTGGGAATCTTCACTCTCATCTATACCTATTATCCTTAGGTTTGGTCTTCTCATTGTGTCCTGTATTTCCTGGATATTTTGGGTTAGGAGCTTTTTGCATTTAGCATTTTCTTTGACAGTTGTGTCAATGTTTTCCATAGTATCTTCTGCACATGAGATTCTCTCATTCATCTCTTATATTCTGTTGGTGATGCTTGCATCTATGACTCCTGGTTTCTTTCCTAGGTTTTCTATCTCCAGGGTAGTCTCCCTTTGAGATTTCTTTATTTTTTTCTAATTCCATTTTTAGATCCTGGATGGTTTTGTTTAATTTCTTCACCTGTTTGGTTGTGTTTTCTTGTAATTCTTTAAGGGATCTTTGTGTTTTTAAGGGCTTCTACCTTTTCCCTGTGTTCTCCTGTATATATTTAAGAGAGTTGTTTATGTCCTTCTTAAAGTCCTCTATTATCCTCATGAGAAGTGATTTGAAATTTGAAATCTTCTTTTCAGGTGTGATGGGGTGTCCAGTACTTGCTATGTTAGGAGAACTGGGATCTGATGATGCCAGATAATTTTGGTTTCTGTTGCTTATGTTCTTGCACTTGCCTTTCCCCATCTGGTTAACTTTAGTGCTACCTTCACTCACTGTCTCTGATTGGAGACTGTCTTTCCAGTTATCTTACTTGTGTCAGAACTTCTCAGAGTCCAGATGTCTCTGTGATCCTGTGATCCTGAGCTCCTGGGTGGAAGAGCTCCTGGGACTCAGGCTTCCTCTGGGATCCTGAAATCCTGCTGCTCCGAGTGCAGTGGTTTCTCAAATGCTCTGAGTGCAGTGGTTTCACTGATGCTCTAAGATGGTTCAGCATATGGTGTCTTCAACAGAGCAGACCTGCTAGGAGTCTGCCCTAGCCAAAAAGGACTAAGTGAGCGGCAGAAAGGGAGTGGTTTTCTGGAGGGATGGGGTTTGGGTCTGTGATGGGTCCAGAGTGCCCGACGCTCCCAGTTGCAGTTCTGGGGCATAGGGTTGTGAGGGGAGGGTTCTTAGCACCTGCTCTAGGAAGGTTCAGGATAAGGTGTCTTCATGGCACAGACCAGCCAGGTGTCTGCCCCAGCCAGAAGGCTTATTGTTTCCAATATGCATGTCATTCCTCATGATTTTATACATATAGACTCTCTCTCTCTCTCTCTCTCTCTCTCTCTCTCTCTCTCTCTCTCTGTCTCTCTCACACACACACACAGAGAGAGAGCAAGAGAGAGAGAGAGAGAGAAAGAGAGAAGAGTGAGGCCATATACTGTTTTATAATTACTTTTATGACCCTAGTTGTGTCTGATCATAAACTGAGTTGTTCTCAGACTAATCTTGACCAAGTTTAACTCTTGGTCTTTAAGCAGTGGCAGTCTGTCTAAATGCTCCTTCATATAATCACCTGCATTTAACTCTCCAGGGTTACCTCTATCTTTATTGTCATTCTGGGCTTTGCTGGGTAACACATTTCCACATACAAAATGCACCTCAGCATATGATGTGGTTATCTTCTGAGGAATGATTCATTTTTTTTTCCTGGTCAGAACACCATTTTAGTAGATAGGTGTTGTGGTGTGAGGCTATAATCCCAGAACCTCACAGGTCTAGATGGGAGGGCCAGGAGTTCAAACTGCCTTCAGCTGCATTATGAGCTCAAGCCTGGTATGGGATACATAAGACTCTAACTTAAATCAAGCAAGGAAACAAAATCCAAAGCCAAAATAACAGAGGAATGTTTTTGAAGGTCAATGTGAGGAAAAGATTTATGTGCTCATATGGAGAATCATGACAAATATCCTCAGGTGATTAAATTTCAATGTGTATAGAATGAATAAAATCTTGTCTCTGTATGAGGTGTTAAGTAAGTTTAATCATGCAACTAACCCCTATTGGTTGAGATTGGTTAGTTCGTTGGGATACAATATGTATGTATCAATACATTGTGATTCTTTACTTCTTAATAATCATTTCTGAAATTTTTATGTCCTTATATGTTCACAAATTGAAACCTCTATTTTTTTCTAATTGATAGCTTAAGGCAAGAATAAATGAATGAAAAGAATAAGGTGTGGTAAAATCTGAGATAAGATTATAGACTTTCTAGGGAGGGTAACCATCCATGTGTCATAACATTTTAATTGGTCCTGGCTTCTGGAAGAGGAAGCATTAAGAGGTAAGGAAAATTGTTTGCTCAATCCTCCTTTTCTCAAATGCCAATTCAAACTGCAGACACATAAAAAGTGAAGGAGGAACAGTTTGCTGCAGCTCATTATGAACTGCGTCAAACTGCAGAACTAGTCATTTCCTTTGGGAGAAGGAAATGATTTTGCAATCCATTTTAGAGAACATTTTTTTTCCTATTGGTTCTTAGCCAGAGCTCCACATGCAGTGCCCAGTCTAGAGGTGATTGGCCGCACAGAAGCTGTTTCATTTTTATTATTACAGTTATTTGGTAAAGCTAAAGATTTACTGTGGCTTAACATTTTTTTTCTTTTTTTACAAAGATGCAAGTTATAGTAACAGACCTCAGAATTAACATAGGAAATGAAGTGCTTTAGCATATATCGAATGGCAGAATCCAATTGAACGCATCACACTCATGAGCATCTGCACTACAATACACCCCAATGAGAATACATTCACACCAGTACTAGAGAAGACATGGGATTGGTTGCACTTTCAACAAAGTCTTATTTAAATAAATTAATATTAAAATATTAGCCCATGTCACAACTTTCTTTTTCATTGATTAAATTTGATAATTTCAAACCTGTTCATAAAGCATCCTGACCACTCTCACCCCTACCATTTCTCATCTCCATTGTTACCCTTTCTATTCCCCTTTTCCATACAAATCTTTTGTTTTGTTTCATGATCCACTGAGTTTCTCCAGGACCATCTGTTTGACTGTGGGACTGGAGCTCTTGCTGGAGCCTAGTGGATTCAGCAGTGGGTAAACAAGTAAGAAAAGAATACTCTCCTCATCCCCAAATCTATCAATAGCTAATAGTTTTGCAGTAAAGGTTAAGTTCCACTTATACTTTTTTCCCATTCATGAACAACTGTTTATGGGGCTAGTCCTCTGTACATCTATTATGGGCAAGTGCAGTTTTGAAAGGTCATGATTACAATGATTGTATTGCGTCGAGAGGATGGTGTTTGGCAGCTCTTGGTGTGAATGCCTTGCTTTTAAAAGCTGAGTCTGAAAGCATCACTTGGTCTGAACACCTTAAGCACTCATGAGTCACTGCTGCTCCTCACTGAACTGTTTTTTGAGAATGGCTACAATAAATCTTGTTCATCGGTGTAAAAATACAAGCAGCAGTTTAGTGCTATTCCAGTTTGATGAAACATCAGCAGCATGTTGCTCCCTTGGGTCTACTGCCTGCCAGACATGTGTTCTTAACCAGATTTAAACTGCCAGTCATGGATTCCTTCCAATGGAAAGGGCTTCCAATTCAGAGGGAATATGGTCACTCCCAAAATAGTTGTGTCACTGTTGTACAGTTAGACACGTTTTGCCTCGCAAATTGTGTTTATGGTTTATATGTAAGGCCATTGATGCCTTTTCTTCTCAGCAGCCTTCACAATACCTTCAGCACTTTGAAAGGTCACTAGCAGAAGAAAGTTACCAGCTAAATTCTAGATTTCATCCTCCTGCAATAGACATATATGGTATCTTCCATAATAGGATTGTATCCTTTAATTCTGGTGAGCAAATGGAGGACTGTCAAGAGCCTGGTTTATTTGGAGGGCTTCTGTAGCTACTCTATCTTCTTTGGAGGTCATATACATGTTGGGGTGAAAATTATGTTTAGCAATTCACTAATTCTAGGAGAAACATTACCTAGCCTTGAAGGTATTGCCTTCCATCTATATTTTATATATTCAAGTTAGAAGATGGTAGGCTTCCATATGACTTTTTATATACCCTTCATTTTTAATCCACTAATCCCTGTCCCTTGTACTACCAATCTTTTATCCTTCCTCCTTAAATAGTCTTATCCATAATATTCTCATTCTATATTTCTACTTTAACTATGCTCTACAATATATTCTCTTTTAGGGCACCATCTGCAAGCATACACAGATATCCTATCTGAGGCTTAGTTCTCTGGGTTCCACAGGTATTCCAGGTCAGGTTAAGAGAACTAGCAGTCAAGGTATGATTACATGTGAGTGTGAGAGAGAACATGTGGTCTGTGGCACTTGTCTACCTGGGGTTGAGTTACTTTATTCATTATAATTTCTCTAGGCCCATCTATTTACATAAAGTTTTATTTCTCTTTCAACTGAATAAAATTCCATTTCGTAAATGCTCCACATTCTCATTATCCCTTTATCCTTGCTGGATATCAAAGGCCGATTCTGTTTTCTAGTTCTTGAGAGTAGAATAACAATGGAAACGGACATGCAGACATCTCTGTAGTGTGATGCAAAATTCTTTGATATCTTCTCACAGGTCATATAGTTGGGTCGTATGTTTTTTTGGTTTGTTTGTTTCTAAGCGTTTTGAGAAAATTCCAAAGTAATGTGCTACTTCATACTTTGAGCAAAAGTGTGTATGCAATACCATTTCTCTATATCCACAACCAGTATTTACTGTCATTTGTATCTTTAATGACAGCTACTCTTATTGGTATGAATTAGAATATTAAAGTAGTTTTTAATCTGCACGTCCCTGATATCGAAAAGACTTTTAAATGTATCTCATCTACTTCTTCTAAGAACTCCCTATTTAGTTCAGCAGCCCAGTGTTAGTTGGGGTATTTCTTTTCTGTGTTTAGTTTTTTGAAATCTTTGTATGATCTGGACACTTACTATGCTAGATGAGTAGGTGGCGAACACTTTTTTCTACTTTGTAGATTTACTTTGTAAATCTTCACTTATATTTTTTCCTTGCAGCAGGTTTTTGAATTGCACGAGGTTCTATTTATCAATTGTTGGTGTAGACTTTGCATTACTAATATGTTCACTTAGCGGTAAAGCAGACCAATAAGCCTTTACCAAATTAAATCACATATAATTTCACTGATACTATTTTGATGGAGATGCTAATACTCTTTGCACTTCTGCAACTGTTTTATAACTTTGTAAGTTATAATTATAATATAAATAATATAATATATAACTATAATTTGTCACTGTAATTTTATAATTTAATGATGTCTAGCCTGGCAGTATCTTTGACCACTCTACTCTGGCTGTATTTGTCTCTTCTTTTGTATATTTTTAAGTACCCTGTTCATTTTTTCCTCTGATTTTTACATGTAATTTCTGTTTTCAGTTTGTGGCACTCTTTTATGTCTTATTTTACAAATCTCTCACCTTGCTCATTCATTCATATATATAATATATATATATATATATATATATATATATATATATGCTTAGACTCCTGTCTTCTCATACCTATGCTCACACTCCCGCTCCTCATTTGCAATATTTCATTTCCCATATCATCTGTTTATTTTCACTGTATGTATTGTTCTGTTCTACCAGAGTAGTGACTCCACAGAGACAGAAAGTGGAGTGTATTTTTAGTATTTAGTTCTAGGTATCCATTTTGTTGATAGACATGTATTAGTATTTACAGGAATAAATGTAAAATGATTTTAAAACATAGCCTTTAATTATTATCTATAATAATAGTAGACAATAATACACTTTGAATGTTCTTATAATAACCTGCTATTAAATCACTCTACATAATATATATATATATATATATATATGTATAGATATATATTCAATTTAAAAAATTAAAAATTTTAACAATATTAACTTCAGTTTGTACTGTTAGAATATCATGGTTTCTTGGACTGCAAAAATACATGTCTCTATCAGCCAGAACAAAATACATTAATATGCTTTGGTTGCTGGAGATTTGGCTCACTGATTAAAACAATTTAATGCTCTTGCAAAGGACCCAGGCCCCATTCCCAGCACCCACACAGTGACTGACAACGAACTTTAAATCATATTGTAGGAAATACAATACACTCTTCTGACTTCTGAGGGCCCTGAGCACACTTTTAATGTGCAAATACAAATGAAAGCAAAACACTCATATACATACAAGAAATTAAAATAAAAGTATAAATAAGTAAACATATAGTTTTACAAATAACATATTCTTTTATTGTAATGCTGAGATATACCAGATTGTTATGTGATCATCATTATATTGTAAACTTTAAACATCTTAATTAAAAAAATAAAAAATTTCTCTCATATACTGTATCCTGACTACATTTCTCTTGACTCATAACCTCCAGTCCTTCCTGTCTTAATTAGAGTTTTACTGCTTTGAATACACACCATGACCAAGGCAACTCTTATAAGGACAATATTTATTTGTGCCTGGCTTACAGGTTCAGAGGTTCCCTTCAGTATCATCACGGTGAGAACACGGCAGCATTCATGCAGACATGGTGCAGGAGGAGATGAGGAGTTCCACATCTTCATCTGAAGGCTGCTAGAAGAAGACTCACTTCCAGGCAGCTAGGATGAGGGTGTTAAAGTCCACACCCATAGTGACACATCTACTCCAATAAGGCTATACCTCCTAGTAGTGCCACTCCCTGGGCCAAGCATATACAAACCATCACACTTCCCTATCACCTCCTCTCTCCCTCAGGTCTTCTCCTCCATTTCCTTTCAAAAAACATAAGGCTCCCCAGAGGTACCAGCTGAACATGGCATTTTAAAGTGCAATAAGACTAAGTATATCTCCTCATGTTAAGGCTGCACAAGGAAACCCAGTTGAAGAAAAAGTGTCCCAAAAGCAGGAAAAAAAGTCAAAGACAGTCCCTACTCCTAACTCCTACTGTTAAGAGTCCCACAAGAACACCAAGACACACAACCATAAAATTTATGTAAAGGAACCTAAGACCAATACAGTCTCCCTTATTGAGGTTTCAGTTTTCTCAAACCCCTGCAAGCTCTGGTTAGTTAATTCTGTGAGTTTCTTGTGGTGTCCTTGACTCCTTTGGCTCCTCCAATCCTTTCTTCCCCTTTTCCCTGGGTATCTATGACCTTGACCTAATGTTTGGCTGTGGGTCTGCTACTATTAGTTGCTGAATGAAACCTCTCTGATGATCATTGGGCTAGGCTCTGGTCTCTGGTCTCTGAGTATAGCAGGTATAGCAGCATGTTGTAAAGAAATATTTCATTGACTTTCATTTTTGGCCTGGCGTGTCTGGTTTGATCCTAGATCTCTGGCCATCCAACTTTTGCTTCTGGATTCCAGTCCTCCAGAGAGTGACAGGGCTGTCAGGGATGGGCTCTCTCTAGTGGCATGGGTCATATGGATCTTTTATTTTTTTTTAATTTTTTATTTTCCAAACTTATTTGTGCACATTCAACTTAAAAAGACAACGTTTACAGGTTCTTTGGTGCTCATACACAAAAAATGTAAAAGACTATTCACAAATCAAACACATTAGCTCCAACTGGAAAAATAATGACATCAATAAAACAACTGTAAGGTAGTGTACACTGCAACAGCTCTGCCTGTCGGGACATGGAGATTACTGTGAAAATAAATAGAACATTCTTTTGTAAAAGCAGCAACGTCTTGTCCTGTAAACTTCCTTTTTACATTACAGCAAAGTTTGAAATAAAATCCAAAGAGATTGGAGCTTACACTGTAGCCGTGAGTACCAGTCTGTTCTCAGTCCCTATTGGTCCAGTTTTCTTTGTGTTTTGAGTCCAATGTGCAGCAGGTTCAAACGGTGCTCAGTTAGAGACACTAACCAATGATGTTTGAGTTATAAAATCTTCTTCCTGTTTTCAAACACGAAAGGATAGATCCTCTCCATGGCAGTGGCCACAGCCTTTACACTGGGCCCTTTCACTGTGATACTTCCTGTTGAAAATATCAGTAATGTAGCTCTTAGAGACTTTACACAATAGCAGACGGCAGGATGAAGTTGGCATGAGGTCTATTGTTCTTTGTGAATTCTGGCAAATGGATTTTTACACGGATTATTTGGTTTATTGATGTCTAGTTTCTTGAGTTCTTTATATATTTTGGATATTAGCTCTCTGTCATATGTGGAAATGATGCAAGTTTTCTTTCATTCTGTGGGCTGCTGTTTTGACCTCTTGGTGGTATTCTTTGCTTTACGGAAGCTTTCAGTTTCATGAGGTTCCATTTATTAATTTTTGATCTTAGTGCCAGTATTATTGACTTTTTTTTCTTTTTCAGAAAGTTGTCTCCTATGCCAATGAGTTCAAGGCTATTCCCCCACTTTCCTTCTATCAGGTTCAGTGCATCAGGTTTTATGTTGAGGTCTTTGATCCACTTGGACTTGAGTTTGCTCAGGCAGATAGATATAAACCTATTTCCATTCTTATACCTTGCAATATCCAGTTATACCAGCACCATTTGTTGAAAATGCATTATTTTTCCATTGTAAAATTTTGGTTCAGTTACATTGATAAACCTGTTTTTTTAAATCTTTTTTTTAATTGGATATTTTATTTACATTTCAGATGTGATCCTCTTTCCCCATTTCCTTCTCACCCAGGAACCTCCTATCCAAACCCCCTCCTCCTGCTTCTATGAAGATGTGCTCCCACCCACCTGCCCACTCCCACCTCTCTACCCAAGAATTCCCCTACACTAGGGCATCCAGCCTTCACTAGACCAAAAACCTCCTCTCCCATCTACGCCTGACAATGCCATCCTCCCCTACACATACAGCTGAAGCCATGAGTCTTTCCCTATTTGCTCCCAGGCTGGTGGTTTAGACCCTGAGAGCTCTGGTTGGTTGGTACTGTTGCTCTCCCCATGGGGCCACAAACCCTTTCAGCTCCTTCAGTCTTCTCTCTCACTCCTCCATTGGGAGCCCCATGATCAGTTCAATGGTTAGCTGTAAGCATCCACCTCTGATTTTGTCAGGCTCTGGCAGACCTCTAAGGAGACAGCTATATCAGGCTCCTGTCAGCATGCACTTCCTGGCATCCACATCAGTGTCCACCTTTGGTGACTGCACATGGGATAGATACCCAGGGCAAAGAGTCTCCAGATGACCCCTCCTTCAGTTTCTGTCCCACGCTTTGTCTCCATATTTGCTCCCATGATTATTCTAAGAAGGACTGAAGCACTCACACTGTGGTCTTCCTTCCTCATCAGCTTCATGTGGTCTGTGAGTTGTATCTTGGATATTGTGAGCTTTTGGGCTAATATCCAATTATCAGTGAGTGTATACCATGTGTATACTTTTGTGATTAGGTTACATCACTCAGTATGATATTTTCTAGTTCCATCCATTTGTCCAAGAATTTCTCAAATTCGTTATTTTTAATAGCTGAGTATTATTCTATAGTATAAATATATTCTCAACAATAAAAGAACTTCTGGAGAAATCACCATTCCAGACCTCAAGTTGTACTACAGAGCAATAGTGATAAAAAACGCATGGCATAGGTACATAGACAGTCAAGAAAATCAATGGAATAGAACTGAAGACCCAGAAATGAACCCACACACCTATGGTCACTTAATCTTTGACAAAGAAGCTAAAACTGTCCACTGGAAAAAAATGGCATTTTCAATAAATGGTGCTGATTCAACTGGAGGACAACATGTAGAAGAATGCAAATTGAACCATTATTATCTCCTTGTAAGAAGCTCAAGTACAATTGGATAAAGGACCGCTACATCAAACCAGATATACTGACCCTAATAGAAGAGAAGGTGGGGAAGTCAATCTAATACCTGGGCACAGGGGAAAGGTTCCTGAACAGAACAGCAGTGGCTTATGCTCTAAGATCAAGACGAATGGGACCTCATAAAATTGCAAAGCTTCTGTAAGGCAAAGGACACTGTCAATTGGACAAAACAGCAACCTACAGATTGGGAAAAGATCATTACCAATCCCACATCCAATATAGGACTAATATTTAATATATACAAAAAACTCAAGAAATTAGACTCCAGACAATCAAATAACCCTATTAAAAATGGGGCACAGAGCAAAACAAAAAAATTCTTAACTGATGAATCTCGAATGGCCAAGAAGCACCTAAAGAAATGTTCAGCATCCTTAGTCATCAGGGAAATGCAAATCAAAACAAACCTGAGATACCACTTCACACCAGTCAGAATGGCTAAGATCAAAATCTCAGGTGATAGCAGATGCTACCAAAGATGTGTAGAAAGAGGAACACTCCTCCATTGTTGGTGGGATTACAAGCTGATACAACCACTCTGGAAATCAGTCTGGCAGTTCCTCCGAAAATTGGACATAGCATTACCTGAGGACCCAGCTATACCACTCCTAGGCATATACCCAGAAGATGGTTCAACATATAACAAGGACACATGCTCCACTATGTTCATAGCACTCTTATTTATAATAGCCAGGAGCTGGAAAGAAACCAGATGTCCTTCAACAGGGGAATGGATACAGAGAATGTGGTACATTTATACAACCTGTCTGTTTTTATGCCAATACCATGTGGTTTTATCATTAAATCTCTGTAGTACAGCTTGAAATTAGGGATAGTGATACCTCCTACTTCCAGAAGTTCTTTTACTTTACAGGATTTCTTTAGCAATCATGTGTTTTGTTGTTGCTGCTGCTGTTTTGTTTATTTTTTGTTGTTGTTTTTCTATATGAAGTTGAGTATTTTTCTTTCAAGGTCTGTAAAGAATTATGTTGGAATTTTGATGAGTATTGCATGGAATCTGTAGATTACTTTGGGTAGGAGGGCCAATTTTATTATTGTAATCCTAGTGAGTCTTAAGCATTGGAAGTTTCCCATCTTCTCATTTTCTTCTCTGATTTCTTCCCTTAACAACTTTATTTTCTTTTCACCCAGGTCTTTCACTTGCTTGGTTAGAATGACTCCAAGATATTTTATGTTACTTCTGGCTATTTGGAATGGTAATGTCTCCTTGATTTCTTTCTCAGCCCATTTTTTGTTTGTATATATAAAAGGGATGCTATTTTTTTTAGTTAATCTTGTATCCAGAAACTTTGTGGATGGTGTTTATCATCTGTAGGAGTTCCCTGGTAGAAATTTTGGGGTTGCTTATGTACAAATATAATCTGTGAATAGTGATACTTTGACTTCTTCCTATTTGTGTGCCCCTTATTCCCTTCAATTTTCCTATTGATCTAGTTAAACTTCAAGTACCATATTATATAGACATGAAGAGAGTGGACATCTTTGTCTTTTTTTCTGATTTTAGTGGAAGTGTTTTGAATTTCTCTCCATTTATTTCAATGTTGACTATGTTAGTAAAATTAACTTAACAATTAATTCCTTGAGAAATCAGATGAGTTTATGAATAATTTGTATCATTTTTTAATTAAAATACAAGTTTCCTTCTTAAAATGAAAAGATAAGTAAATAAAGAGATCTTGGAATACAAGTGAAATTGACATATTCCTTTAATCCAGGTGCAGAATAATATATGATGACGTATATGAGCATGGTTTTGACATACAAATTCACAAGGGCACAGCCTTCTTCAGTTAGATGCTAAAGATAGGCAATTAAGAACTTTCAGAACATTCTCTCTCTCTCTCTCTCTCTCTCTCTCTCTCTCTCTCTCTCTCGTGATAAGATGACTTAGAAGCTTAATGAGTGAAAATTGAGGAATAATATTTAAAAAATCTTTGAGAAGCTCAAACATAATTCTGAGTATCTACAAGGCCACACCATAGAGAGTGCTGAGTGTTGACAGCTGTGAGTCTGATTGGAAAGATGGTTAGAAGATTCCAATCTCACATGTACACGTAACCTCAGTCTCCAAAGGAAAAGAAAGCTGAGGCAAAACTGTTGGGTGTATCAAGGAATTGGGAAAACTTACAGAATTTCAGAGACAACTTAAAATTGTCAGTGCTAACTTCTCAGAAAGCAATCCCCAATCTCCTTTTTACTGATTTCTTATAACAGAAGAGCTGATCAGAGGTTCTTAATTTGGCTATAAAGCTAATTGGTACACTGAGGAGAGTTGATAAAATTAGCTTTGTCTCTGGTCTAATACTAGCAAATGCTAACCAGTAAACAATTGTTCATGAATGTGATTATATATTTCTTATCCCAAGTTTTCTTTCTGAGAATCATGCTATCCAGAACAGTCTTAAGTGACTGCAGAGTCAAACTAAAATTACTAGAAACTAATAGTTATCTTTTCTTTACTGATCTGAGTGATCAGGAGTATAGCTTTCAGACAAAGGCTCATGTCATTCTGGGGGAATATGTTTCTCATGCACACTTCTAAAAGCCTCTCTGCACAATCCTTGGACAACTGTTTCCTTGATATATTATGAATTTGTTGTCTTGCTCATCCTTGCAAGAAGTACAGTACTTTCTCTGAACTCTGGTTTTATTAAGATTTACTTAACCTTTCATCTTCCATACCTTTGGTTCTTTGTCTGGCAGAGCTTTCAAGGTATAGAGCATATATCCCAGGTTGCTTTGTTCAAACACAGAGACGATTTTTTTTCAGATCCCTGAAAACAACATACAAACTGCCTTGTGGAGTGATAAAAAGCATGTTTCTTCAGGTATGAGTACTTCCTTGAAAAAAAAAAGTACAATTGCTAGTTACAGGTATTTCAGGACACTGTGTAATCCTCCAGTGACCACTAAGCTAACTGAGATCAATAAAATGTATCTTTTAATATAATTAAGAAAAATTGATCATCTTAATTAATAGCATTTGACAAAATCACTATTCTTTTAAAATACAACCAAAATATATAATGCTCTTAAATCATATGACATCAAACAACTCATATTTATCTTTCATGGTGAAACTTGCACGGGGTTATTGCTGTTGATCACAACAGGAAAAATGCTTTCACCTTCACTATCACTAAATCTTTAGGGAATATCTTTTCAATTTGACTTTTATTGATCACATTGAGTAACAGCTACCAAATTAAACTACAGGAATTATATGATAATTTAAATTCAGACACATACTTAAATTTTGTTCATATTACCCACCACTTTTGTGATTCAGGGTATTTTGTTTACATTATTGTATTGAAAGATCTCAAATAAATATCTCTTGTAATATGAACCAAAATAAGGAATTACATTTCATGGGGGCATTATATTTGATAGTCTTCTTTCTCAGTTTTTGTGTCAATGTTTGGAGAGAAAGAGAGAGAGAGAGAGAGAGAGAGAGAGAGAGAGAGAGAGAGAGAGAGAGAAAGTATTCTAAGGAAGAGGATCATTCCTGCCTACTCAGATGCCAATTTTATACACCTTCTTAACGAATTTTCTTCATTCTGTAATTACACTGTTTCCAAAGAGGGATATCAGTGAATAATAAGGCTTTCAGCAATGGGAGATGATTATACATGCTTTCTCATCTAGTGACAAGCTAGCAAGGTGCACATTTTTACTTTTATCTAAAGTTCAATGAAATGTGTCCACAAACCTCAAATATGTGTTCCTTTCTGTGAACAATTTGTTGTAGTTCATTTCCTTTGGCAATTACATTAACATTTAATAAAGTAACAGATTTTGAAGATGTACTCAAAATGGTAATTTTCCAAGATAGTGTCTGTGAGGTGGAACAATCATTAAAGGCAAGGAAATGCATTGTAGAGAACATTTCAAGATATATGGTGAAATGAAAGTCATTGGAAGGATTCCTTTAATTATAAATTCTGCTTTTTTCCTAATGAATAACTTCTTTGAAGATTTTACTAATTTCCATTATTACTTTATAGGACTGGCAATAAATTACAAAGTAAAAAGAAAAGTTTTATTAGAAAGGATGGTATCAAACAACTCTCCAATAAAATGTTTTCAGTACAATAACTCATAAAAAAATTCAGGTTGATCCATTTCCTATGAGAAAAGCTTCATTCTGATAATTTAACACATAGAAGTGAGAGCTCATTTTTCTGATAAGTCAGGTGCATTCGTGACATGCTGTTTCAATTTATTAATTTATTTCTCGATTTCAGATATAACTGTACAAAGTTTGCTAAATGTTATTATCATTTTTATTGTCTAAAATAACATCAAGCCCGGTGAGCCTTCCTTTGGGCATCTGTGAGACGTTAGTGGATTACTAGCAAGCAGTTCTGAAATATCATGTTTAATTTAATGATAAGGCAATTAGGCAGCAGAAAATACCAAAAAGTCCAACCTTTCTAAAAATTGGAATATCTATTTCTGTCCTCTTAGATTCTATAAACAATGAAGTCCTCATTTAATTTCTATATATTTTCTATACAATGTCTTATACTGGCTTAATTCTAAAACAGTTAAAATAAAATAGGTAACTGTAGTCACATTTTCCTCTTTGTGTTGCTGACAGGACCACTTTCAACTACATTTTACACACACAATTTGAACCTTCCATAGTAAATTTCTGAACAAAAGGAAATAGTGTGATCTGAGTTAAATAAACATAAGAGATAACATTTAAGTTCTAAGAGGTGAACAAAATGAGCAAATCATAATGAAGCATCAGTGACCATTGTGTCTGGGCCACTGTGGTTCAATTTATTTTCTTCTAATTGTGAAAAGCATGTTAATTCAAAATTCAACTACCACCTAAAGGGAAGAGAGCTAGTTTATTTTGGAGCTAAATATAATTGGCCATGTGTTCAGGTTGCTATTTAAGATATTAACACTTTTTACAGAGGGTTTTAATAGTTACAGAACAATAATAGTCATAAATAAAGACATTCTTTCCCACTTCCTCAGAGGAAATATCAATTGGATGGATTGCAGCACAGTGGTGAAATCTGTCATATTTCTGATACTATCAGGTGACATTCTTAGGCTTTGAGTTGGTAAGGCTGGCTAGTGGTCTATTAAGTTATCACAGTCCAGAGGTTTGCGTGACCAAAACAATGATCTTAGTCAATAAATGGTTATCAAAAGTGTAAAGATATTCAAAATAATTTCACTTAGGATCTGCACTATTCCAGGTGTTCATGATTACAAATTTCAAAATGTCAATCAACCAATACAACCTGCATTGCAATATTAGCAAAGTCTTTTTTTTTTCTAGTTTGTGAGTATGATTGGCAAAGATGGTCAGGAAAGAACAGGACTCCAAGAGACAGCAATCAAGCATGATAAAACAAGATATAAAAAGACAAGGCCAAAGGCCTCATGTTGAGTCTGAACAAGGCAACCTAATAGGAGGAAGTGAGTTCCAAGAACAGATCAAATAGTTCTAGACCACTATCCACTGTTAGATTAACCACAAAGACATCAAAGTAAAAGCCATTACACATACACAGAACACCTAGTACAGAACCTACACTTATTTTATTAAATCTATGAATTTTATATGGATATTTGCTATAGCTAGCTTATACTACTTAAAAATTTAAAACAATGCTGGAAAGGGTAAATGCAGTTGCCGCAAGCCTGAATCCCTTCGGAGAAGTACTATCATTTCAATAGAATCTACATTCATCATAAATATCAGAGGTCAAAGAAATTGGTACTTTGGGAGAGATGAATATAAAAAAATATGCTTAGTGGTGTATTAATACAAGCAGTGATGTTTAATGTAGCAAAAGTTCATCACTGAAATGCTTTTGGGTAATTAACCTCAAGTGACTAGGAAATTGAATTTTAATCAATGGCCATTTGTCATTCTAAAGTGCCTAAACTTTCTTGTGTTTTCTATTTGGAAATGTGAGCCAACAATTTTTTAATCTGCAGTGTGAGGATCTAGGTCTGATATACTTGTTTTCTAAGGCCATGAGTGAAAACTACAATGAAAGTTTGCTGACTTCCTTATAGTAGCCACGAAGGCAAAAGAACTGACAATTGCCTCAGACTGTTATTAATTATGGTGTCTTCTCTACTAATACAAAGAAAAATGTGCTCATTAAATAAAGTTAACATTTTAAGAATAAGTCTTGTAGATGGCTTTATATTTTAAAGTATTAGAACATTACATTGTGTTGCTTATAGTAAAATTAACTAGGATAAAATGAAAGAAAAAATCAGTTGGTTGTCTAGCTATATAGTTAAAGACAAATTTTCCAAAGCTTTATTTTACTTCAAATAATTTAATGATCATATTAATACTTGCTTTGTCATATTAATAATTAACTTGACCATTTTTTATGTATTCTTACATATCCAATTGGTAAAATTAATTAGAAATCACCATGCCAAAATGATTTCATAATTTATCCAAGTTAGTAAAATATTTTATGTGCACAGACTTTAATCATCAAAGCTTCCAAATCCATATTGATTTGGTTAATCAAAATAAATACTTTATTGAGAGAAATCAGATATGAAGTTCTTCTTTCAATGATCAATGTATACTTATTGAATGGATAAATAATCTCCTAGCTTAGAACATTTGATGATTAATGCAATTTTAATGCATATATTAACATTAATAATTAAAATATATTTCACTTCACACTTTCTTTCCCACATATGTGTATACTGTGTTCTTTAAACTTTCCTGTACTGAGGATATCCTAGACTAGAATAGATATAGCTATGGAAAGAAGGAAAATTTACTATTGTGACAATGTGGCTAGAACTGATTAATGTTATGGACATTACTTTAAGCAAAACAATCTAGGCAATGGAAGGCAATTGCCATATGATCTAAGTCATATATGAAATTTTAAAATGTGTCTGGATAGATGGTAGAGCCTTTAAGAGCATAAACTACTCTTCTAGAACAAAGTTTCTCAACCTTTTATATCCTCATTGATTACAGGAAAGCAAAAGGTGATTTTGCTTTCAAATTCTGACTGAATCCTCTTATCTTCATTATTATCTAACTTTAATATAGTATCCACTCATATGTATACTATCCTAGTCTCAATCTCTATAACATCAATTTTAATTTTATTTTATGTGAAGGTGTGAAAGAGCATATGTATGTATAGCACTTGTGGATGGCTTCCCATATAAACCATAAGACTGCATTAGGTTACTTGGAACCAGAGTTATAGACAGTTGTAAGCAGCTAGATGTGGGAGCTTGTTATATAAATCCAGATCCTGCAAACAATGGTTCTTAACCCGTGGACCATGCCCTCAAAAGACCATTGGAAAACATACATATTTACATTATGAATTATAATAGTAGCAAAATTACAGTTGTGAAGTAGCGACAAATATAAATTTTATGCTAAGAGATCACCACGCTATGAAGAACTATATTAAAGAGTTGAGAACTTTGTTCTAGAAGAGTAGTTTATGCTCTTAAAGGCTCTACCATCTATCCAGACACATTTTTAAATTTCATATATGACTTAGATCCTATGGCAATTACCTTCATGTTCCTGGATTGCTTTGCTTAAAGTAATGACTATAACCATTAATCAGTTCTAGCCACATTGTCACAATAGCAGATTTTCCTTCTTTCCATAGCTGAATCTATTCTAGTCTGTATACATATGCCATTTCCTTTTCCATTCCTCAATTGTTAGACATTCAAGCATCTTTTTTTCCTTGAGTGTTGTGAGTAGTGCTACAGGGAGCACAGAGGTTCAGTGGCTTCTTAGGAACACTGATTTTATTTTTAAAATGTCAGAATGTTATTCTAACAAACATACATTATGTGAATTAGTATATGATGGGGAGTTACTATGAACATTAAGCTTTGCATGAAGTTTGTATACATTTTACAAAATTCCCACACTGGTATTCTTTCAATTTGAAAACCATAATGTCATTGAGGGCAATCTCTGTTCAAAAGCTTTCAAAGATCTTAGTTCAAACAATACAGTTTTCTACATTTTTTGCTTCAATAAAATTTTAATTTATAAATATGCAAAAATTTAAAAACATTCTCAGAAAACTCTAGAAGTTTTAATCTTCAGATTTATAAAATACAAAACTTCTACTACTTCAAACTTAGAGGATAAGAATGTTTTGATATTTAATGACCAAACTAGATTTTTCTAAAGTAAATGCTACTGAACTAGAATACTAGCTAAATAAATTTTTGAAACCTTTACTTATAGGCTTTTGTCATTGCAAAATGTTGGAGAAAGATAGGAGTTTAGTTTCTGTCTTTCCATGCAAATGAACCCCTTTCTCACTGGCTGGTGCCTCCTGCTAAGCCTGAAGCAACATTTAGACATACAGACCTAATATTTGACTTGCTTCAAGAGTCAAACTGACATAAACTCAATGCACTTTTTCTTGTCTATAGCAAGCTCTAAATTGGAGTACATATTAGAAACATGAATTGAGGAAGAGACTATAGACCATGAGTCTCCTAGCCTCTTTTTCTATGTAAGCCTGTGTTTATTATTATTGTCAGAACCTCTAACCACAAAGTGATACCATCATGGCTGCCCAAACATGAGCTGAACAAGGACAATAACAATAGACATGCTAACATAGATGGAGGAAGACTCATGGGCCTCAAGCCTACACACACACACACACACACACACACACACACACACATACACACACACACACACATACACACACACACACACACACACATACACACACACACATACACACACACACACACACACACACAAAACAAAATAAAAAAGTAAACAGTAGGCAACTAAGGAGTACTAACAGTGATATAAGTGGTATTCCCCAGAGAAGAACATGACAATTATTTATCCAGTAACAAATGATCAACCCTAAATACATATACATAAGTAATATTATACTGACTTAGTAGGTTGCATTTAGAAAATTTGGAAATTACATATATAATGTATATGTAATAATAATTTATAGTATATATATATATATGTTAATTATATATATAAAATCACAAATACACCCACTATCTATCTATCTATCTATCTATCTATCTATCTATCTATCTGTCTGTCTGTCTGTCTGTCTGTCTATCTATCTATCTATCTATCTATCTATCTATTCAGCTCATGTTTGGGCAGCCATGATAGTATCTATTTGTGGTTAGAGATTTTAACAATAATAATAAACACAGGCTCACAGAGGACAAGAGGCTAGGAGACTCATTGTCTATAGTCTCTTTCTCAGTATGTATATATATATATATATATATATATATATATATATATATATATATCTCCTGTTAACATAAAAGAAGACCATGAATTGTAAAAGGATAAGGAGTGGTATACATCAGAGAGACTGAAGAAAAAAAGAGAAGATAAAAATGACGTGATTCTATCAGAGTTTCAATATATAAAAAATTTATTATTTTGCCTTTTATTTTTTGCTGTTTCAACTGCTGGCAATGTCTGAAATCTATGCAATTATTTCTTTGTTTCTTAATATTTGCCATTTTTAAAAGAGCAAGTCCTATTTTGTTGTCTTAACAACCTCAAAAATTGCCAGTAGCTCCACAGTTGGGACACAAGGTGGTTTTCGACCTCCTTCCTCCCCTGTGTTGGAGTGTTGACTGGGGTGATGTTGTGCAGATCGTGTGTAAGCAGATGAAGACCCAATGAATGCATGTCAGATCCAGAAAGCTTTTATTTTCCTGTAGACTTCCAATTTCTGGCGACCTCCAGTTTCTGGCTCTTCCAGACTGTGTAGCCAAGGTTTCTGTTGTTGTGAAAAAACACCTGAATAAAAGCAACTTTGGAAGAAAAGGAATTATTTCATATTTCATTGTTTGGGTAGGTGACAGCATGAACTCAGTGCAGAATCCTGGAGGCAGGTACTGAAGTGGCCATGGAGGAATGTGTTCACTAGTGTTTACTAGATTGCTCCTAGCAGCATGCTCAGTCTGCTTTTCTATAGAACACCTGAGCAGGGCTGCCATCACCCAAAGTATTCTAGACCATCCCATATAAATTATGAATCAAGAAAATGCCCCTCAGGCTTGTAGACAGGCCAATCTGATGGGGTCAGTTCTTCAGCTGAGGATCCCTCTTTCAACATGGCTTTGCTGTGTGGCAAGTTGATAAAACACTAGTCACAACAGTCTTCCACACCTTCCTTTGTGGTGCTCCCTAAACCCCAGGAGATTTGTGACATAGAAACTCCTTTTAGGGCTCAATAGTCTACCACCTCTTCTCTGCACTTTGACCAATTGTAAGTCTTTATGTTAGCTGAGTGATCAATATTAAATAACAGTGATTTAAATTAGTTGTTTTCACTTTCAGAGAAGCAAGAATATAAATTGAACTGGATTGAAATTCAAATTCCAGAATTAATTTAGCCATTTTTTAAAATTAATGGAGAGGACAACTCTTGTTAAATATAAATGTACCAATTCCAGATGAAAATAATCATAATTATATTTCAGGTTAAAATTATTATTCTCCTATACTTACTGTAAATTCTTGTCTTTCTTAGCACCTTTTTTTTTGTGTGTGTGCTTTTTTTAAACCCTCCTCTCCAGTGGCTTTTCTTACAATCCATGCATCATTTACTTCAAAAAGAACATCTCTGCCCCAGGTCATTCTCGTTATCTTTAGATTGCCTGGGGACATTTCTGTTGTGTTATTCTACTAGCACCTGAACTCAAAGTAAAAATCAAACACTTTAAAAATAGTTTTCTTTATCCTTCTCTACTTGGCTCATCTTCTGGTAAGTGATAGAAAATTTCCACAGCAGAGTAGCAGTACAGTACAGAATCTCTCTTCTCTATTCTAGGCTGACTTACATATTAATGATCAAGTCTTGCTGTACTTATCTACTACTCTCCTTAAATATTTCCAATTATTTAACAATAATTTCATTACTGTAGTCATTAAGCTTCCATTGGTTAAGTAGTAGCCAATTTTTCTCTGTATCTAGTCTTCTTTCTTCAACTCTTTTTCACTTTCCATCAGGATATTGTTTTGTTATACAGAGTCCTTGTGGCCTTTTTATTACATGTTAGCATGCCCGGTCCTTATTCCAGACTGTTCTATTATTACTGACTATCTCCAAAACAATTGCAAAGTCTATGAACTGAATGTTTAGTCCATTATATTCATAACATCTCTATTGTCTACATGTATCTCTGTGATTTTCAGTTACAACACCATGGATTATTTGAATAACTTCCAATATGCTGTGCACTTTTTCAAGGCCTTTGCAGTTTTCCTATTCCTTGTAAGATTTCTTTTTCTCCATGATGACAGAACATTTATTCTATATCCTCCACTGATCTTACCAATCCTCATTAATTGTAACCATAGTTATTATCAGAATAGAATTATCCAAGATCTCATGAGTAGGTGCATTGCATTTGCTGAATTGTCCAAATCACAGGACCTTTCTTCCCTCACTATACTTTTACTTATTGTTTTGTGACTGAAAAAAGACTGAACCATAGAGGTCATTTGCTGTCCTTTTTTAATGTTGTTGCCCCAGATTATATTAAAAGATCAAAAATTTAAATGTTTCTAAGTACAAAATATGGAAAGAAAATATGATATGTTTAAAAGACAATACCTGCTGCAAAAGTAAGAATGTGGAAAACCACAATCTGTAAATAGAGGGCACAGTTTTCTTTATCTAAATCTTAAGGAGTAGTGGCCATTAAAAGTTTAAGCCCAGCATGGAGGTATATACCTTTAATCCCAGGAGACAAAAGCAAGCAAGTAGATCTCTGAGTTCAAGGCTACTCCCGTGACAGATTGAGTTCTAAAAGAAGAAAAGCTTAAATCCAGGTGTGATGGTACCCAACTTTAATCCCAGCATCCAGGAAACACAGCCATGCAGTTCTCTGAATTCAAGGTCAGTTTACAGAGCAAGTTCCAAGACATCTAGACTTAGGCAGTGAGGGATGTAATAGAACAAAGGGGACATGTTCCATTCCCAGAAAGCAATAGAACTAAGCTGTATAGTTTTACTTTGGATGCCCTGAGATGTTAGAGATGTCAGAGTCATGGGATACATGCCAAGGAAAGCTACTAACAAGGTGGAACCTGCCAAGAGAATGAAGTTTGTTGCTGCCAAATGCCAGACGTGTCAACAGACATCAAGAAGGATGAATAGAGTTGGAGATCTGAAGAGCACTTTGACATAGGTCATGGAGACGTGGAGTTTGGAGTTTGCTATCTAGATTTTTTTTCTTGCTTCAGTCGAGTATTTCCTCACCATTGATTTTTTGAAATAGTAATGTATATCCTGCATAATATTGGAGGTACATGATCTGCATTTTTATTTTGATTTCTTAATGAATACACGATGTGGGAGTCAGTTTTCTCTTGGATGCTGTTGGATCAAGATGTAGCACTCTCGGCTCCTCCAGCAACATGCCTGCCTGGATGCTGCCATACTTTCTGACTTGATGATAATGGAATGAACCTCAGAACCAGCAAGCCAGCCCTATATAAATGTCCTTTATAAGAGTTGCTTTGGTTATGGTGTCTGTACTGGCTGTACTTGACACAAGCTGGAATTATTACAGAGAAAGGAGCTTCAGTTGAGGAAATGCCTCCATGAGATCCAGCTGTAAGGCATTTTCTCAATTAGTGATCAAAGGGAGAGGGCCCCTTGTGATTAGTACCATCTCTAGGCTGGTAGTCTTAGGTTCTATAAGAAAGCAAGCTGAGCAAGCCAGGGAAAGCAAGCCAGTAACATCCCTCCATGGCCTGTGCATCAGCTCCTGCATCCTGACCTGCTTGAGTTCCAGTCTTGACTTCCTTTGGTGATGAAAAGCAATGTGGAAATGTAAGCTAAATATACCCTTTCCTCCCCAACTTGCTTCTCAGTCATGATGTTTTCTACAGGAATAGAAACTCTAACTACGACAGTGTCTCTTTACAGCAGTGGGAACCCTAACTAATAGTCTCAGGGAACATTGTGAGAAACCAACTAACAGGATTGTATGTAAGAGTCAGAATCCAGGGAGTCAGCTGTAATACAAGCTCTTTCTTATCTTACGATAAGGAAGCTATGCCAATAAAATTTGGACAATGTAGTTGCCTAAACGAAATCTAGACAATGGCAACTGTTTACAGGCCAACACAAATGAAAAGAATAAATCTCAGTAGGCCCGATATCTATGTGAAGAGCTTTACACAATTAAGGATGGCTAAGTCAGAATTAGTCTTTTCCAGGAATAAGCCCCATAATTATGCATTTAAAACAAGTAGTCAGGGCTAAAATGTCTACATATAAGCAACACTAAACTTACTATGTTGCATTTATATATTCATTTAAACAAGTATTTTGTGTAACAAAATAACTTCTAATGAGAGGCCATGAATTGGCAGAGGAGCAAGAGGCAATGGTCAGCGTAAGGGAGAGAGAAATGGTATAATTATTTGAATTATATAAATATACTAAAATGATTTCTATATACATCTTTAAAATATGTTTAAATGTGGATAAGTTATACTTTTGTATATATAAGCAAAAATATGTTTTCACATAATGAAAAATGTCTTCTTAAACATTTTTTGATAAAGAAAAAAACATTTTAGGTATTTTTGTGTAAATGTTATTCATAAATGTTTTATAAAAATCCTGTTGTATAAAATACAGGAAGATAAAACACTAAGTATGAAGTGTGTGGACAGATTGTATAAGAAAGTACAATATTGTGGAACACTGTATGTTTGGAGAAATTTTTGAGCTTTTAACTTTTTCCTAACAAGATGCAGTGACATAAATCAAATTTGTGATACAAAATTTGGCTCACCAATTGACAATATGTGAATAATTTTCACCCTCTAATTGGGGGATTTGAACTTAACTGCAACAAAGAATTTTCTGTGCAATGGCCAAAGAATGATGAGTTTCTCATTCCTCAAGCCCAGTGTCTGTTCCAGCAAAAATTATATAACCTTTCACCAGCCAGCTTTCAGAAAAATGCCACATGTCTGTTTTCAGCAAAACATCCTCTCATAAGACAGCTTCCAGTTAAACATCACATAGCACAATTGAGTCTCCAGGCAAATCAGAAGTTCCCACTTCAGAGAATTAGTACTGTTTGTACAAAACAAGCATCTTTTTGAAGTTCATCTACTATGCTCCACTGGCCACTTAGAAGCGCAACCAACAACCATGTTTCACAGTGATGTAAAATCTGTATCATTACACATTTGCTGCAATAAGACTAAGACACATCTGTCACCAGTAATTTAAATTGTTTCTATGCTAAATAATATTTAACATGGAAAGAAAATAATGGTTAACACCAGTGCACACAAACTCCTAGTTCCTGCAGGGAGCTCACAGGTATGTGTGTCTATATCTAATCAGGGCTGCACCCTAAAGCTCAATGTGCCACTCCTAGTCCTTCAAGACAAGTTCTGAGTTAACCAAATTATGAATCTTTAGCATTTAACTATAAATACTTTTCTTCACTCTTTAAAGAATGAATATAAATATCTCTCTCTGTCTCTGTCTCTGTCTCTGTCTCTGTCTCTGTCTCTCTCTCTCTCTCTCTCTCTCTCTCTCTCTCTCTCTCTCTCTCTGTCTCTCTGTGTGTGTGTTTGTGTGTGGGTGTGTGTAAGAGAGAGAAAAAAGTGAGAGAGAGAAAGAGAGAGAGAGAGTACAGGATCCTAAAGAAGACTGAAGAGGGTAGTACTTTTAACTACTGAGGCATCTTCCTAACCCTTTTCTGTATATTTCTCACTGTAATCATTTTTAGTACAAACTAAACACCAATATAAAGGTGCTAGGAAGATATTTTATTACTATTTTAATTTTGAGAAGTGTGTGTGTGTGTGTGTGTGTGTGTGTGTGTGTGTGTGTGTGCTTGAGAGGTTTATTTGCTAAGATTGTTAAGATTAGAACTTGTGTGCTTGGTTGTGTTGCCAAGGCTGGCCTTTAAGTTCTGGCCAAAGATTCAGAGTTGCTTGAGTAGCTGGATACCTAACTTAAAAAGTCACTTTTATAGTAATTTTTGTGTGTAATGCGTTACTGTCTAAAACACATGATTTATTAAATTTTAGTTTATTTTATTTTATGCTTATTTCAAATATGCATTTTTTGGTGTTAACATACACTATTCAAAAGAGTTTACCATAAGTAAGCAAAATATGCAGATCATGTTCTCATAGTGGACCATGGAACTCAAGGACCCTTTGCGCTTATCAAATCTTCCTTATTTTTAATGCAAATGTGGAGGGACAATTTTAAATTCTCTGACCATTTAATGTCACTGCATAAACATTCCAAGGGACCTGGGTGCTATAAGAATCACTGCCACCCTGTCTCTTAGCCAGCAGCTTCACCATATTTCAGAAGACCTTGCTATAAAAGGAGCACCATTCTCAGGAGTCCCTGCAGACCATTCTCTCCAAAGTCTTTGACATTTTTCCATTTCCGTGTGCTTGTTTAATGAGCAAACATGCTGCCTCACACTTGCTTGATTTTCTTTCGTCGTTATATTGAAGGTACCTTCCCTCACACAGAGATTCTAAATTCACTTAATAATGACAGAAATTGAGCACTGCATATGGTCAACCTCACACATTGCTTCTCCTAATTCAGTTTCCACCTTCTCATATTGCTTGGGAGCAGTTAGCAGATTCTAGCCTCACTGTCCCTACTTGTACTTAATTTCTGTTATAGTCTCTTGATCACATCCTAAAGAAAAGAATAGCAACACTATTGACAGTTTTGTTAGCCTCAATGAACTCTAATCTGAAAAACATAGAAATATAAAAAGTAAATCAAACAAATAATAGTATTAAAATGGATTAAATGGGTGCAAAATTATCTTTCTCTTTTTTCTATTAATTTATTTACTTTATCACTTTACATCCTGAACACTGCCCCCTCCTGTTTTCACCCTTCACTCGTCTTTGCTATCCTTCTGCTCTGAGAGGGTGAGACCCCGCTGGCTATACCCCTACCCTGCCACATCAAGCCTTTCCATAGCTATGCACATGATCTCTATCTGAGGCCAGACAAGGTAACCTAGTTAGAGGAATAGATTCCATAGACAGGGGACAGACAGTTTTAGAGAAAGCCTCCTCTTCAGTTTGTTGGTGGACCTACATGAAGACCAAGCTGCACATCTGCTACATATGTGCAGGGGCATAGGTACAGCCCTGAAAGTACTTTGGTCAGTGGTTTAGTCTCTAAGAGACCCCAAGTGTCCAGGCTAGTTGAATCTGTTGATCTTACTTGATTTTCTATCACCTTCTGGACCCTCAGTTCTTCCTCTAACTGTTCCATAAGACTGCCTGAATTCTGTCCAATGTGTGGCTGTGGGTCTTTGCATCCATTAGTGTCAGAGATTGGTGTTTGCCCATGGGATGCGTCTCCAGTTGGGCTGGTTGTTGGTTGGCAATTCTCAAAGTCTCTACTTTGTTTTTGTCCCTGCATTTCTTATAGACAGAACAAATTTTGAGTGAAAATTTTGTGGGTGGGTTGGTGTCCTTATCCCTCCACTAGGTATGTGATGTCACTCGAGTTTTTGTCTTAGCCATTCTGAAAGGTATAAGATAGAATCTTAGGGTCATTTTGACTGCATTTCCCTGATGACTAAGGAAGTTGAACATTTCTTTTTCTTTCTCTTCCTTCCTTCTTTCCTTCCTTCCTTTCTTCCTTCCTTCCTTCCTTCCTTCCTTCCTTTCTTTCTTTCTTTCTTTCTTTCTTTCTTTCTTTCTTTCTTTCTTTCTTAGATTCATATATTTTATTTATATGAGTACACTGTAGCTATCTTTAGACACACCACAATTGGTCATCAGATCCCATTACAGATGGGTGTGAGCCACCATGTAGTTGCTGGGAATTGAACTCAGGACCTCTGAAAGAGCAGACAGTGCTCTTAACCACTGAGCCATCTCTCCAGTCCCTCTGTCTTTGTTTTTATTAAATTATTTTATTTATTTACATTTCAAATGTTGTCCCCTCTACTGCTCCCTCTTTCCAAAGTTCTTCACCGGATCCCTTATCCCCTTTTCCTCTGGTAGGGTACTCTCGCATCTCCCCACCCCCCCCCCACACACACCCCTCTGCCCCAGCATCCCCTTTCTCTGAGGCAGCAAGTCTCTACAGGATTAGGTACATCCTGCCATGGAGGCCACATAAGGCAGTCATCTGCTACATATGTGCTGGGGACCACAGACAAGCCTATGTATGCTCTTTGGCTGGTGGCTTAGTCTCTGGGAGCTCTGAGAGGTCCAGGTTAGTTGATACTGTTGGTCTCCCTACGGAGTTACCATCCCCTTCAGCTCCATCAATCTTTCCCCTAACTCTTCCATAGGGGTCCTTGATCTTAGTCTAATGGTTGGCTGTGAGTATTTGCATCTGTCTCAGTCAGCTGCTGTGTGAAGCCTCTCAGAAGACAGCCATGCTAGGCTTCTGTCTGCAAGCATAACATGGTGGAATCAGTAATAGTGTCAGGGTGCTCATGGGATAGTAATACTGTTTAGGAGGTCGATCCTGTTGAGCCAATCACTAGATAGCCTTTCCTGCAGTCTTTGTGCTATTTTTGATCATGCGTTTTCTTTAGATAGAAACAATTCTGGGCCAAAAAGTTTGAAAGGAGGAGGGTGGACCAATCCCTTCACTGAGGGCCCTTTCTATCTATTTCGGGTGGTCTCTTCCATCTCCCACTAATGGGCATTTTGGCTAAGGTCATTCCCATTGAATCCTGGGAGCCTCTTACATTCCAGGTTGCTGAAAAATTCTACAGGTTACCCCTGCCTCCACCCGCTGCAGCTGCATATTCTCATTCTTTCTCCTGGTCCTCTAAGCTTCTTTCCTTTTTCCTCCCATACCTGATCTTTCTCCCCTTTTGCCTTCCTCTGCCCTCTCCCCCTGAGCCTCTGTTAGATCCCTTTGTTTTATAACATTTGTTAGTTTCAATTTTCTAGATGAGGTGTGACAATGGTGTTTAGCTTCAAAATAAAATTATCTATATTTTCTTAACATTGAAGATAGAAACAATGACGTGGACTACATTTTTTTCATTGTAAAATCTTTTGGTTTTGTTGTATAAACTAAACTTTTCACCTAACTCAAATGAAGGAACTTGGCTGCGTTGGCGCATTCCATAACTCCAATAACAAAGAGGCCAAGGTGAAAGTATTTTGGAGTTTGAGGCCAGCCAGCCAGCAACAGGTACAAAGTGACTCTATGTTATAAAATCAAATCAATATAGGAATAATAATAGTAACAGTAGTGAACTAGAAGAGTAAAATCAGGCTAGTCAAGTGCCCTTGGAATCATAGGAGCTCACCCCTGAGCCTCAGGTGGGAAATCAATGGCAGTTTCCACTGGGTGAGAACAACACAGAAGATTCTTATGAGTCCAGAAGTAGATTTAAACAGAGCATCAAAAGCTCCATACTATATCCTAATCTGGACAGTCAAATAATGCCTTATGCTTAACCTTGACTATATAAAACCCAACAGAGTACTATAGGCAGGGATAGAGTGGTCTCTCTGCAGCAATTCCTGAGACTAGAGTGCTTGCTTCCCACAGAGACTTACTTCTACCCTAGTAGTTTAGAATTTTTTTTGTCACTGACTTACCCCCCCTTCAAGCTTTTGCAGACTAGGCACTAGGGCAAGCTATGACTTCTAGTTGTTTGTCAAATACACTTTCTGCAATTCCATCAAAAATATCTTAATGAAGATTCACTTAAAAACAAAAGAGATAATTAAATATCTTTTATACACAGAAATATTCAATTCACTGTAACTCTCAGTTTCATATCTAAAATGAAGTATTTTCATATTAAGAAAAATGACAAGATTTGAAGCTGTAATTTATTCGTGTTCTTCCTCATAAAATCCTTACTCAGCTGGAGCTGTCTTGAATAGTGTATTCTCTTCAGCCTATAGTTCTGTAATAGGAGATTGTGATTTATATCTCTTGAGGCCCTTTTCATAAGCTAAAATACATTTTTCTGCATTTGGTGTTTCTTTATAGAAAGTATTCTATAATCCTAATATATGCTCCACACAGTTGCCACATCTGTTCCACCACAGGTGATACAGCAAAGCTTCCGCAGAATTGCTGAAACGCTCGATAAAGCAGTTAGGCAGATGTCTCTGTGTTTCTTTGGCGTACCGTTTTGTTAGATTTCATGCTGATTATGCAACAGGCAACTGCTGTAAGTGCGCAATGGAGAAATATTGATTGTATTTTAAAACACAAAATTTAAAATTCAAATCCTAACTGTACAGCTGCTTACATAATATGCCTAAGAAAGTAAAAGTTGAAAGGCTGAGTCTTTGAGTGGGCTAATGGAAGAAAAGCAGGTAATCTCAGGAAGATTTTAGATAGTACCTATATATTTGTAGGTGGGTTGGTACCTTTAAAATGCGTTTTCACACTCAACCAGTGAGATCATTCAAAACAATAATGTGACTTGATAATATTGGTCTAGATTTTACCAGGGGGAGGCAAAAGTAAATGAAAGAGTTCACTGAACTACCTATCTCTGTTTTCCAAGCTATCAAGATACTGGTTATTAGGGTCAAGATTTCACTTAGCACACTGCCAAAGCAGGGCACTTAAATTTGTATCCTCCTCCTATCCTGAGTCATTCCATGCAGCACTGAACATATAAAGGACTTGGCCTTAGTGTAAATGTGCTTTAATAATACTAGGAATATTAAGGTCTTTATTTTGAGTGATTTACCTAGTATTAAGAAGGCAAAGGGAGAAGGCATTATAGATTTAGATTTTAAATGTGATTAAGAATTATTCTTTACACAATTACCCAATTATGAATTAATTTATTTAATGCACTCATTAATTCATCTAATAAATATGTATTATCTAAGCTCTGCTACTTGTTACAGAGCCAAAAATACAATAGAAAAATTAAAGGAACTTCTTAACATGAGAATTAAATTTTAGTAGAATATTAATTGCATATATTTACATATGTCAAAAACACATTGTGCATGGCAGAGTGGACAGGAAATAAAATCTCAGGATTTGGGAGAGAGGTGACTTTTTGGTGCTGTGATTTGGAAAACCAGGATGAACAAATTCCTAGCAAGCCATGTATGCATCTCTATAATGCATACTCCAGACTGGGAAGTGTTATACTCCTTAAATTTGTTTCCTATGTTACTGAAAGTGACCTATTATTTTTAAAGCTACCAATATTATAAGACTGCATATAGCAAAATGACTGGTGGAGGTCTTTATATTCTGATGTGATATATAATGAAAAGAAAAATCTGGTGACAGATACTGGAGTAAAAGTTTTGTTGAAGAATCATCTGATTGCTAAATGCTAAAACCATTTTTTTTCTGATTTTTGACAAAGAGCTCATTCAACTTACAACTGACACTTTTGAGATAATTAGGCAGATAATTCTACTGAAGATTCTTCTCTTCAACTGAAATGAGTGTTTTTAGTGAGAACTATCTGAGCAAAAGCAGAGAAAAGGCCCTACCATACATGTTCAGAAGAGAAAGATAGATCATAACCCTGTTGCTTACTCTTATTAGAACCCTTTGCTTGACATTTTAGCAGCTTGGTGGTTATTACTAAAATATAACACGGTAGGATATAAGGAAGGTCTAGGTAAATGAAGTTGCTATGGATATACAAACTGAAAGAGCACCTGTGAGTCTGGCATTAGCATTCAGTAAGCTTATGGTGGGTTGGGAAAACGTACAATAAAATTGCAGAGAAAATACCAGGAACTTCCAATTATTTTAGAGGTCCAATTCTTCATTAGGATCCGCTGTCACTTTTTTATTGGATATTTTATTTATACTTCAGATGCCATTCCCTTTCCCCATTCCCCCCCCCTTAGAAAACCCCTATCCCATGCCCCCTTTTCCTTTTTGCACTTATACATTTTTTAAAAAAATGTTAATCAAAGGCTTTATAAGTTTGGTATTGCTCAATCAGAGGTGTAACCCACTACCCAACCTAGATATATCAACTATCTTTGACTGGTGGAGATACGTGAACATCTGCCTCCCTGTCTCCCCCTCTTTCTCTCTCTCGTCACCTAACTTCTCCTCTCCTTCTTCTCCTTCTCTCCTTACTCCTTCTCTTCCTCTCAGTACTCCTCCCACCTTAGCTCCTCCTACATATCACCCTTCCTGTTAAAATAAAACTTTTCTCTCAAAATACAATTAGAGCATAATTATGCTAATTTGTACCAGTGAGGTACAAGATAGTCCTAATACCCAGTCCATCATTTTGTTGACTAACCAGGATCTGCTGTCACTATGAACTTTAAGAAGAGATTTATTCCATCCTAGTAAATCATCAGGGAAAAAGTTAAGATATTTGATCATAACACTTTAAGTTCACTTAAGAATTCCTGAAAATGTGACAACTGTTAATTTACCCAACCTTTCTTAAATCTATAATTTCTAGAAGAGTGGGTATCCCCTAGAACGATCAAGGTTGAAAACATACTTGTTCTTCAATCTTTATGTGCATCAGTGAATAACATCAAACCTAAAATCAATCTTCAATAATTGATCTTAAAAGACTGAGATTTTCAGAAATGAATATATTTAAATAATTTTATTTCATATGAAATTATTACTTTTTATGTCAATGTTGATTTGTGAGAACTTTTAGACAGATTATCTCTGACCTTGCCTGGGTCTGGATTTTTAACCTAAGCTGGCTTCAACTCACAATCTTCCTGCCTCTACCTTCCATGTTTGGGGATGAGAGACCTGTAACAGTACACATTAGCTAAATCTTAATAATTCCTGTCATATTTCAGTGAGATCTTTTATATTTATGCATTTTCATTAAGCTTATGTTATTTCTTTTCAGAAAAGACTGCTGTTAAGTGTATACAGAAAAGGTATGAATAAGTTTAGAACCTGTAGAATTTTCTATTAACTCTTTGATTAACATCCCACTACAATAATTTTTGCCTATTAATTTCTTTTATTTTGGGTTTATCTAGAGAGCGTTAAAGTCTTCAAGGGAAAGCATCATGTTTTCCTTTTCCTTTTACTGTTTTCCTCTGAATCTTACCTAGTGCCTGTTTCCTTCTGCTTTTTCTACTTATGCATCCTCTAAGCATTGCATGCCAATCATCTACCTTCCTGCTCCCTCCTTCTCACTCTCCCATCTTTCCAAGTGATGTATCACATATTTTTCCTTTAGGAAACTATACCCTGTTAAAGGAGGTTCCTAACTGCTGGTCATGTGCCCAGCATAACAACTTCCTGGGTTATAAACATATTTAAATATAAGCATCACCTTTATGAAATAATTCACGAAGTTTAATCTTTTTACTTTATGACCAACTTATATACAATGTGTTTACCCAGTGATTTGAATCTTGATCTATACTATTTAATATGTTGTCTTTCAAAAACAGAAAGGGAAAACTGAAGCATACATTGTCATTAATATATATAATATCATATTACATATTATATATCTGATATATTATTTATCATATATCATATATATGATATATATTATACATTATAATTTATAATATATGTATGTGTATATAATATGCTATGCATATATCTCACAAGAACTGATAGGTTCCCATTTTCCAGGTGTGGTAAATCAACAACTGAGGCAACGAGCTAAGAATATGGGAACACTTACTAAATTAAGATTGTGGCAATTTTATTCATTTCTTAAGCTGACAGCAATAGGTGCATCTATACAGAGGATGGGCCTCTGTAACTGATGACCTAGGAAGCATTCAATCTTTTTCTCTTGCAAACAGTGGCTTTAAAACTTTTTATTCAGAACACTTTTAAGTTTAGATTATTTTTGGAGTTGATAAGAATAAAACCTAGCAAAAGTAAGAAAATATACTGACATGACAGCTTATACATTCTTAATGTGTATATGGGTGGGTGGGGTGGGTGAAGGTTTGTGCTTATACCATGTATGTGTACTTGTTTGTGCATGTGTAGGCCACAGGAAAAGCTCAGATATCATCCTCAGAAATGCCTTAATCACTTTTGAGATAGGCTCTCTCATTGTCCTCGAGCTTATCAGGTAGCAAAGATAATGACTTCCTAAAGCTATTCCCACACTAAGATGTAATGGCAGGATGAACAACATAGGAAAGTTATAGTTCAGGTCAGAAAAAGAGGACAATACAATAGGAGATGAAAAAGGAGGGAGAAAACACTAAAGGTTTTTGAAAAGGCCGTAGAAAATCATATTATTTTGTATTTACTCCTAACTGCATATAATATGTAAATATATGCATAAATATATAAATATGTACTTAAAATATCAAGAATTTTTATTAATATATATTAAATAAGGTTGGAGGTACACTAGAAGAAAAACTCCAGTACCAGGACTGAGACATCTCTTCCGAATTTTTTGTCTAGTCTAAGAGCCTCTGAAAATAACATAAGATAGTGTTCTTAACCTTTATTGCCTCCCAAAGGATAATACTAAGCACCTATTGTTGAAGATATCATGAACTTTGGAGACAGTATACTGAAAAGTCCAGCCGGGTATGACCCACCCTCCTGGAGAGCTTAAAGTGCTCTGTATGCTGCCAAGGGGAAAAAATCAACAATCCTCAGATGTGAAGCCTGTGAACCACATCAACGGCCAATACGGCATGATAGTCTGAAAAGTGCAAAAGTGATGTGAGTGTTAACATGTTATGGTGGTCTTAGACTGAAGAAGGCCTGATTAACAAAAGAAACTCCATGCCTAGTGGAGTAAATCTAACCATAACCGTGACTAGTGAGGTCATGGATCATTGAGGAAAACCTACCATTGCCAACTTTTTAATTTCATATATTTTGTATCTTCTATATACTTATCCATATATCTGCAGGTAAGTTCCACCCATCCCCAGTCAAAGAAGCTTCTTCCTGTAGCAGAGAAAGACCATTACATAAAACACCAACTCGTCAAAATGCAGAGAGCAATTGACTATGGTGTCCCCAGGCACATATTAAAACTACTACACAAACCCTACAACCGAGGCTCAGGGAACATTGTGTAAGGGGTGATAGAATGAATCCTAACAGCCAGAGGACCAGGAGGTCAGATATTAAATTGTATCTTCTAGATATGACAAAGAAACTACTCTATGAAATCACAACATTGTTTCTTAAATAATGTATGTGTGTTAAGAACAGTAGCTAGCATAAAACCATGGAAATAGAAAAACACCAAGGGCCTTACCTCTTGATGAAGAGCTACAGGCAATTAAGGACCTGTAAGAGAGGTACAATTAGTCTCCCTGAGTGATCATTCTCCTGATTGGTTAACTAATTGTAGGCAGTTAGTCCTAAAACCATATGCATATGAGAATTCTCCATATGCAAGTGGATTCTACAGGTTGTATTTGTAAATGAATTCATATATGCAACAATACTGATTACAGAAAACAAAGCCATGAATTTGAGAAGTGATAGGTGATTTTAGGGGGGTAATAGAAGGAGGAGAGGGATGGGGGTAATGGGGAAATATTTAATAAAAATAAAATACATAAGATGACTAAAACTTCATTGAATATCTTTGTGCAAGTTTTCATGTGAATTTGTTTTATAATCTTTAGATAAATATCAAGGAGTGTGTTTGCTGGATCTTAAGAATGTGTTCAATATTAAAGGAAACAAACTGACTATGAACCACTGTGTATTTTCACCAGTGTTTATTGATGCATATTCTCACTGCTTAGACTTCAAAAACTCAAGATTAGATTCTTCAAGATTAAGCAGTTCTGATTCACTTTAGAACAAATTGTTTTAGGTAATACTACAGCCTCTTGGATAATTTTACCCACTTTATACTATCCTGATTCATCCCTGTGTTGCAGACTCAAAATATTGCATCTTTCTCTATACTTTTGGTCTTCTTTAGTTACTTCTCTTCTTAGATACAATGAATTATAGAAAGGATACCTGCCTTCTTTAAGACTACTCACTAGGGACTGGTATTGAGCCCAGCAGTCCCTTTAGCCTGCCTGACTTTTATATGCTACTGTATTTGTTTCCTTCTGGCGAAACTTTGGAATCACCTGAACTCTTGCCCTAACTGAGGCAGGCTTCTGTACATAGCACCAGTGAGAATCAATCTGCTTTGGATTCCTTTGTTAAGTTTCTTATGAGTCTCATACACGTTCTACATCACCTGGGGGCCAAGAATCATTCTAAAAAGTTGAACTTTGATCTTTTTGTGGTGCCTCTCAGGCAATCAGCTGTCAAAGACCAGCTTTGACACCACAGGATAAACTGAGGTAGGCAGCAAGGTATAACATCGGCTGCAGTCAGTGCTGAGAGCAGCTGACAGGGTTCAGCAAACAGAGACACTAAAGAGGGTAGGTCTAGTTGGCAGACAATGTGGGCTGTTACCTCTTTTAGACAGCAATTACAGAAAAGAAAGGGAGAAGACCACACACACACACACACACACACACATACACACACACACATGCAAAGAGGGAGAGAGAGAGAGAGAGAGAGAGAGAGAGAGAGAGAGAACTGTTGAAGCAAAGACAGGCTGTACTAGCACTTTATCTTTTCTCTTAACCCTTTTTTATACATTTTATGATAAATGTTTCTATTAGAAAGAATATTACTTCATAGCCACAAGTTACACATTTTCTAGAGTCAGTCCCCACAAAGACATTTTTCAAATATATTAAAATCATAATCATTACACAAGAGAAAATTCCAACAGAATTATTGATTATGATTTCTTATATAAAAAATATCTAACTAAACAATTTTTATCTGTCTCTCTTTCCACAATTGCATTATAACCCAGAAAGAGTAATTCTTTAATTGTTGGTTGACAAAGTATAAAGCAAGGCAAGTCTATAGTAGCAAGTTTCCCCCTATGCTTGTTTGACAACAACCTGTATTTACTAAGGAGCAAGTCATCTACCTTACATCTTATTTTTGAAATCTTGATCAGCTACACTGGGTAATAATCTATTCCCTATTCTTATAGTCATAATAGAATTATTTGCTCTTTCTTATAATCTTATTATTTTCTGGTACCCCATTCCTAGATCACAAGATGAAGGAACACAGGCCCGACCTAAAGCATATGCTTTCTTTGATCATTAACTTGTCCTAAGCCTTTATTTTTCCTGCCTCTTCATTTATGTACCTGCAATGCATGGATACTCACTGTACTCCTGTCTCTAACTCAAGTAGCTTTGGCCATTCTCTGAGAAAGGGGCATGCTTTATTCTCGATTCTAACTTTAAACTTTCTGTCAACTGGCCTAAGTTCCTAACTTTAAACTTTCTATTGTCTGCCCTAACTTCCCAAAATTATTTATATCAAGTTCACTTCCTAAAACTACTTAAAATCAAGTCAGAAATTCAATAAAATCATTAATTCATTTACAAGACATTATTTGAAGAACTTTCATCTTCATGTTGATCCATAACAAACTTACCCAACTAGGCTAACACCCAAGAGGTAATGCAACCGAGTTACAGGCAGTGAGGCTCTCCAGGTGTCCAGTCACACAAAGCCAAATAAATGAGGAGTATGGCAATGGCAATGACAACATGAAAAAAGACATCAGTAGCAAGGAGTTCTGCGATGAAATTTCTGCTAATGCCACACCAGAGCTCACCCACTGCAGATGAGCACGGTTGGAAAGCCATCTCCAGGGAGCTTGCCCACTGTATATCTTGCTGCAAACCAGTTGTGTCAACATGAAGTTGTGTCAACATGTAGCTGAATATCTCTTTCCCAGCCACTGACTGTCAGAAACTCATTGGAATGGATAATACATGCGAGATTTGTACTTCCTGTGTGAAGTGCCTGGCCACAGAATTAGCTGCTGATGTTCTGGGTGAAGAGTGGAAGGGTTAAGTGGTCTGAAGCAGTGATGGGAAGGACAAAAAAGAGTTTCTCATAATACAAGTTTTCTTGAAGTAGAGCATATGTACTGTTGTGGTTTGGACCAGTGAAAGCTGTCGAGTGGAAGCACACGTTGGTTTCCAGATGCATTGTGGATCTACATGTTCTCAAGTTAGTTCTTGTATAAAAAACAGAGAGAAAGATTTTCTTGGACTGACAGATACTACTGTTCCTTTGTAACTGTGATCCAAATATGCTATGAGAAAGCTTCTAAATCTCTCTAAAGTAGATGATGTCTAAATATGTTGACAAAAAGCCATTAAACCAACAAGCTCAGGAGCAAAGCAGCCCTGATTCATCTACGTGTTAATCCGCATGTCCTACAACACAAATACTGATGTTTTCTCCAAGGGAGCTACACACTCAGGGATATAAGAAGGAGGCTTCAGAATGTTAAACTTTTGGCCACAAAAATGAAGAAAGCCAAAGAAATATTCTACAAATGGATAGCTAAAAGAAGCAGGCTGTTCTTGTTGAGAGATTCGACTTCTAAATCTGAGCCCAATCAAAAATAAATCTTTAAGACTAACACATAAATGATCAGGCCTTGATTCTCTCCCAAAATAAAACACAACAAAATAACAATAACAACCACAAAAACAAACAAACTTTGTTTTAACCCTACAATGTCTTGGTAGTGCCTGATATATTTGCATGTGCAACATGATGCCATTGTGAAGCAGAGATCAAAGATTGTGGTGAAGGTTTTGTCAACTAATTCTATATGTAAAGTTGACTGAACTAATGAATGTGTGGACAGCTAGAAAATGTTACTTCTATGTGAGTCTTTCAGAAAATATATGTATTTAAACAGTTCTGTTTAAAAAAAATTTAGAATTGCAAATGTGGGCTGGCATCCCCTAATTTTCAAAAGGCTCAGTCAGAACAAAACAAAGACAGAAGAACTATTCTCTTTCTTTCTTTTTTTATTAGGCATAGACCTTCATCTTCAGTCATCTGATCTTGGAGGCCTTGTTTTTATTGGCTTCTAGGCTCTGGACTTATATTTGTGTATCCTCTGGATTGAGTCTCACTACTAACTCATTTCTTCAAATTTCAAACAGAAGATGAGATTTAGAAATCGTAATTATGTGGTTTAATTTGTATTATATCTATAAATATTATATATCTCAGATTGTAGCAATATCAATTCTTGTAATAAATCTCTCTTTCCTATATCTTATCTACATCTTGCTAGTTCATTTTATTCAAGAACCCTAACACAAGATTTTACATCTAGAGAGTGAGGCTACGACAGTTCTGTACCTTGCATCTTGTTTAGGCAGACTTTTTTGCATCATAGTTTATGTATCCCTAGAGCTTACACGCATGCAACTCCTTCTTTACAGAAATACTATGTATATCAAGAAAAAAGAAGTAATCTACAACACTTATGGCCTGAATATTGTAACATAAAGAGAGAAGAAATTACAGTGAATATTTGATACAAAAGCAATGTTTTTAAGTCTATTGTAAGGGAAAAAGAGGCTTGAACTTAAATCTACTGTAGAAAAAAAAAAGAATATTTTAAATGTTTAGGTACCCAATGGAAAAGCACTGAAGAATGTAAGAAAACAAACTGCTTAGGATTAAGCCAACTGCATTTGCTCATTTTTCCTTAACAGTATCACATTCTTGTTCCTCTGTATTCATGGTGAACAGGACATTTATTCTTTTTGATGAGTATATGTCAAAGAGAGAGCTCTCACAGCCTAAAGAAAGACACTCTTGGGTCATGGAACATTTACATCAGAAAAGTTTTAAGACAGGAAAATTGTAGTTGTATGTTTTCAAAGATAGATGAATATTATTAAAAAAAAAGCCCCCATCAGGAGTCTTTCATAAGTAAGGAACTCATTAAGATTTAATCAAGCTGAGAATGATGTTTAAATTGCCTAGCTAAGTGGAGCTTTGCCATTCAGAAATTCTTCTCAAGTGTCTGTTTAACCCTGTCTTTTACAAGCATCTCATCAACACAGATTTGACCTTAAAAATGATCAAATATATCTTTTCTTTTAGTATCACCTGACCTGTGGGTCTCCAGGCAAAACTCCAAGAAAAGAAATCTGTTTTAATGAAGACATATTACTGCCTTCGAGAATGGGCTTTTAAGGCACTGTTGTTGGCAAAGTTTTAGAGCTTGTTGTCTGAAGTTGAGCATCTGAATAGTAGTTCTACCCTCTTTCTACAACAATATCTTTGATACTTAGTTTTTAACATGAAAATATAACACCTATGTTTTAGGAATCCTGAGACAGAAATACATAATGCAGGCAAGTATTCTGATACTCAACATGTGCTACTGAGTTAAAAATGGTGATTAAACTATCTATGCCGGCCAGAGTCTATTTCTTTAACATCTGATGTGGTGATAATGTAATAATGTCTGTTTTATTAGCTTTACATTATTAAAGAAAAAATCTAAGAAAATGAAACTTCAAAGAGAACACATTATTTCCTCTAATTGTTTTGTAAGATTCAGTTTAAGGTTGGGTAGATTCACTGCTTTAAGTGTTTGATGCAAGTGCCAGATACCAAGGGAGGAGCAAACCTTAAACTGGTCACTCTGTCACTTGAGAAGCAAAGTGAAAAGTGTGGGGTTTCTTGCAAGCGTAAGAGTTGAATGTGAAGCTATCAGCTGAGAATCAAAAAATAAAATTCCATTCAGGTTGTCTTATTTAGATAGTCCTGGTTGAAACTTCTGGAGTCCGATATTTAAACAGTAAAACTTTTGGAAATGTTTCCTCATATTAATTATCACAACAAAACTTAAAAGCATAGCTACATTTAAACTCTCTTGTAAAGTACAAGTCCTTTGCAGAACACCTGTAGAGAAATTTTAATCCAGCAACATGGCTGCTCTGTTAAGGGATAATATTCAAACATAAGATCAGTCAGAATGCAGCCACATCTTAGATTGTAGTATAATCTGGCTAGAATACAGATAATGCCCTTAGTTCACACCTTTAGTCCTTACCAATAAAGGCAGGGCTAGTTTGCAGAAGGAAACAGCTATGTTTGAAAGTGACAACTAATTGAGGGGTAGAACAAGTGATCAATCAGAGAAAGGTTTGACAGATGATTCAGAGATTGCATAAGCCCAACACTCATAAGAACAACAGAGGAAGAGAGGTTACTTAAGAGAAGCTGAAGTGAAAAAAAAAAGTGTGGGGTGTGTGTGACAGTTTTTATGGGTTACAGAGAGAACAAGCTAGAAACAGCTGAAGGCAGAACTAGACAGAAAAAGAAGTAGCCAAAATATTAGAGCATATTACAAAAGTTAGTATGAGGCTAGGCAGAGAAATTTAATCAGAAGCCAAGAGAAACCAGGTAGAATCAATCTGGAAGATTAGATCGTAAGGCTCGAAGTTCCCAAGCTTAGGCCTAGGGGTAGTTAGAACACAGAAACAAAACAGTCTGGGTTCAGCCCAAGCCCTCCTCTCACACAGCGTGTGTACAGCTCTCATCTTGTCAGTTCATCTGAAGAAATAAAGATGACTTTTATACTATACTCAGCCTGAGAACACATAATTCCATGAAACATGCATAAGAGGAGAGAAGATAATTTCTGTGTTCATAGGAACTTCAATACATATATTATGACCTTATATTAGTACTATATATATATATATATATATATATATATATATATATATATATATATCTGAAAAAATTATATATATTTCTGAAATATATATATATATATATATTTCTGAAAAAAAGCAACAAAGTAACATGTTCAAGTGTAGTCATGATGTTATAGTAGGTAACATGAACATTTATAAAGTTACAATTAAAATTAATACATACACTTTCACTGAAACAGCTGATTTTGGTAAAAATCCAATTTGTGTTTGGGCTTCTTTGCATAATCTGGTTACACTACTCTGTACACATGACATTAAGATGGTAAACTAGCAACAAGACATCAAATAGTAAATTTTATAGCAAACAAATAAAATGACATTTAAACATTAAATGTTTTTCCCACTAACATTCTGCATTTTCAATTTTATTCAATAACATCTTCAATATAGGGATAAACTGTCTTATGAAATCCATGGTGAAATACACAACACTGACTTTGGCCCCAAAACCAAAAGCAATTTTTTGATTCTTAATTAAAACTTGGAAATTTCAAAATGAACAATGACTTAAGGCAAAGGACTTGATAGATATTTATGTGGTAATAAATCATGATCACAACTTAAGTATTAATTTACTTCAAAACAGTATTTTAACTTACCACAAATAAATTGAGACGTATATTTGTACTACAGTATTAGAGATATAATCTATGGTGATAAGCAGACATATTTCAATAATATCATGAGATATAGCATTTTGTCAGTTATTTGAATTAAATTAAGCATGTTAGTGTGCAAATGTGTCTACACAACACCAAAGTGCCTAGTGATAAGTAAATCTCAACACAACACTAAAATTGCTTTTGTTATATGGGCTGACTTGATACGACATGCAAGACAGAACAAAAACATTTCCCCTTCAGTTAGTTATGTTAATTAATGTTTTTACTGTAGTAATTCTTCCTCTTTTTAGATGAAGACATCATTTGAGAGTAATCATGAAAGGATGCAGACAATTTAAAACTGCTTATGAAACTAGGGCATTGTTCTTCTGTGTCCATCTGCAGAGAACAGGCTGCCCATTACAGGTACTGATTGTCCTCACTTACAGACTACCCTTCTCTTGTTGGTTCTTTGAGAATAAATTACTTAACAACAATGTCTTCTGTAGAAATTAGTAATTGTAGCAATGTAATTCCTTGTCATTTTCTAAGACATTTAATAGTCATATTTAAATACATTTGGATGGAGTTAAATTTCTTGATATTATCAATTGATTGATATTAATCAAGACTAATTCGTTTTGGCTTGTGTGATTATTGTCAAGATTTTTAATTTGTTCAACTTTCATTCTAGAAAATAAAATGAAAGGTTCAGGAACTAAGATGACTTTACTACTTATAATGCAACAGAGAAGATAATTACAGCAGGTTTTCTAAATCTTTAACTTTCTTTAAAAATGACTGATAGCTATGTTTTTAAATATTTGATTTTTAATTATATTTATGTATATGTATCACTTTGAGGGGTTGTGTCTGTGCCTGTGGAGTAGAGAAGGTGGCTTAGATTTGCAGCTGTAGTTACAGATTGTTTTAAGACCCATAGGTAGATGGTGGGAACTGGATTCAGGTCTTATGAAAGAACAGCAAGCACTCTGGACATTTGAGCAATCTCTCCAGGCTTACTCTTTGTTTTTGTTTTTATTTTGAAAGTACAGTATACTACACTTTAAAATGACATGAACAAAACAATCTTTAGTATCACGGGTTCAATTTAACTGAACTCTTTAAAAGAATAAAAATCCTTTAAAAAGTAATCCCTTCAGGAAGAGTAAAATATTTTAAAATAATTATTTCTGTATTATTCCCAGTAAATAAATTATAATGTTAGTTATATTTTTTCTAGAAATCACTGTAGATATTTCACCAAAGGGGAATTTAATCACAGAGTTTGAATTTTACAGGATGATTGTCACAGAACCTGCTGCTGAGGTACATGTACCAGAAAGCATGCCTTCACCAAGCCTCAGGATAATTTTTATATCCTGGATCATTACTAGATACCACTGATTGGAATCATCTTGAAATAACTAAGATACTTAATTCTCTTTTATTGTAAAAACATCTTCTCTTTAATAAAAAAACCCAAATGGAACTTTGCTGGATAGGATGATTATCTTTTGAAATGAAAAATATTGGTCCATAAATAATAAATAATGATTTTGACTAATGTAATGCTGATAAAGGAGAAAAAGTATGTAATTTAGAGATTAGAATTGTGGTCCACTCAACCACATTTTATAATATTTTCTGGGTAGAGAAACTGAGAGTTATCAATGCATTTTATTGAACTTTAGGTAATACTGGTAGGAGCTACCCTGTTTTCCTGCAGTGAGATCTACTTTTTCTTTTTTACTCATATTGTTGGGGGTCATAAAAGCCATTTATAAGAACATCGTGTAAGAATGGATCTGTGTGAGAAAATTTCTGTGTGCTTATGAAAATACTCCAAGAAAACAAGACATGAGTCTTATGGCCTCAGTTTCTTCACAAACACAAAATCTGTGGAATGTATTTTTGTACTTCTCCCAGGCATAATGGATAGGAGTGAGTTTACTTCAGATTATTCATTACAATGGACTGTTGTTCTATATTTGTGTGCATTTGTGGAAAAACATGTTCCTGCCATGTGCAGCTCATTTTTCATGTGCATCTTGTCTGCCAATTGTGGCTTGCCCTTTTGGTTATACACTTTACTCATGAGATTCTTCTTAACCCTCAGAGGATAAATTGCCTGATGCTCTGTATAAAGTTGATTATTGCATTAAAAGAGAGACAGAGACAGAGACAGAGACAGAGAGAGAGAGAGAGAGAGAGAGAGAGAGAGAGAGAAGGAAATAACATACTTTCCTTTCAATTATGCAGTCTAGTGTTATATTTTATTTCTAGGAGTGAGTTTACTTCAGATTATCATATATGGATGTACATATGAATTTGTATTGCCACGTATTACATTAATTTAATGGCATGTGAGTATAACAAACCACTTTCTTTTTTTTAATAGAATATAAAATACATTACATCTTAATGGTTACTTGTCTTAAATGTGATAAAATACATAGACATGTTAATTTTTGGGTATGCTCAAATGTATACAGATAAATATATAATAAGTCCAAACACTTGAATACTAACAAAGCTATTTGTTTTTATATCTTTAAATTCTGATCTCTAAATGGAAAAGCAACCAAACTCTAGTGGTAAAATGTCTTGGACAAAAGAGAAAGGTCAAAAGATTCATTAATGATTGAAATATTTGAATAATAATTAACCCAGTATGTATAAAATCAATTGTATTGCATAAGAAACTACCAGAACAATCTATCTTCATTAGTGAAAAAATATCTTTTTTATTTATTTGTGTGACAGTTATGTTTTTGTCTTTCTTCCACAGATAAGCCTAACTTCTGAGTATGGCTTGGCTATTGCAACCAACTCATGACAGCCGTGATCATGTGTTTGAGGTTATCTCTAATGACATAGCCAGAACTCTTCTCAAAAACAACCAAAACCAAATCTAATGAGAAACTAAACAATCAAAACCACAAAACTAAAATTTGAAGAAAATAGGTGAATTCCTGAAAATCACCTATTGCACTGCATCAATGATACTATTTTAATGGGAATTAATATATTTTTCTTTTTAATTAGTGATATTTTATTTATTCATTGAGAATTCCAAACATTTATCCCATGTATTTTGAGCATAACCACCCAACAAATTCCCCCAGACTTTGTATGTAGCATTCCCACTCCACTTCACTGTTTCCAATTTCATGTCCTTTTTTTGTTATTATTTATAAACATTTGGGCCCAATTAGTGCTGGGAATATACTCATGGGTGTGGGTCAAACATAAGGGCATGAATAACCTACCAGCAGCCACATGCCTCAAGGTGAGATGCTCCCCCTCCTTTAGTACATACCAACTGCTTATTGCCTCTTTGACAAGGGTAGTGACTCGGGACACCTTCTTCCATCTATGTTAGTTTTGACTAGTTTGATCTTGTGTAGGTAATCACGGCTGTCATGAGTTGGTTGCAGTAGCCAAGCCATACTCAGAAGTGGGCATTTTCCAGATCACCTCTCCATGTGCCAGTTCTTATTTCTTTCCTCTCAATTTTCATCAATGTTCTCAGAACCTGAGGTGAAGAGAGGTTATTATATAACACATCCACAGCTGCCCCCTCAACATTATGTATTTTTGTCATTTTGTCTAATTATACGTTTTGTCATTAGCCACTGCCTGTTGTCTGAAGAAATTTCTATGACCAAAGTTGAGAGTACCACAGATATAAGGGTATAAGCATAGATATTAGAAAGAAGTTTGGTAACATGAACGTTTAACATAAAACAACCATAAGTTTCCCTGTAGATATATGATCTTCCCTGTCACGGGCTTTTGACCAGATTTATTGCCCCAGATAGGAAATCCCTCCTATAGTGCATGCCTCATATCCAATTCGAAAGTAATTGTTTTATCCTATAACTTTTATACCACTCTTGTCTCATGGGTGTATCCTGCCATATAGGTTTGTACTGCAGCACTCACTGTACAATCTTGATGAATTTTACTCTCCAGCAGCCTTCATAATATCGTCTGGATCTATGTAAGGTAGCCAGCAGGAAAAAAATTCCTGGTCCATTCAAAGTTGGTCTATTTATTTACTGCATCCAAAGTGAGTTATGTCTTCAACAATAGTTTCTTATCTATTCATGATGAACAGTGGAGCATGAGGTAAAAGTTTGTGTTGTTTTGGGTGCCTCTAGGACCTCCCTACCTCATAAGGATGTATCTTATGCCTAGAACTGAGATGTTCATTCAATAATGCACATATATTAGAGCAAAAGGTATGATACTTTTGTTCAAATTCGTATATATGTGTATATGTGTGTATGTGTGTGTATAATCTACACAGGAATTTTGCTTCTGTGCAAATTCATTTGTATGTGTATGTGTGTGTGTATATATTCATAATATTTTCCTACACATTATGGTATTTCCTCAAAGAGATATGTATATCATTAAGTTTTCATATATATCATTAAGTTTTATTAAGTCTCCCCTTAATTTTACTTCAGTTCCATTCTCCACATCTCCACTTTTATTTATTATTGTCATCACCATTATTGTTGTTATTGATATATTTATTATATCAATTATAGTATGGTAATATAATCTAACTAAAACATATTTTGCTAATATAATTATTATTCTGTGTGTATTCATCTCTCTTTCTGTCTAGACATGCACATGATAATGTGTAGAGCACCATAAATGCCATCATCCATAAGTGGAGGTTAACTTTGAGAATTTGGATCTCTTCTTTCATGAGTTCTATGGACTAAATTCATTATGAGACATAGGAGGCAACTGGTTTCAACTTTTGAGACATCCCACTATCCTGAAACTAGTGTATCTTTTATATGGAGTAAGCATATCACAAAGAAAACATGGCAGATAAATTCTGAAAAGACCAAAGTCTGTAGTTTGCATCTTAAGTCCTAGAAAAAGAAAGAATTCCAGGTAGGCTGCAGTCTAAGGGTTTTACTGCTGTGAAGAGACACCATGACCAAGCCAACTCTTATAATGGGCAATATTTAATTGGGGCTGGCTTACAGATTCAGTGGTTTAGTCCATTATTATCAAGGTGGAAGTATGGCAGCTTCCAGGAAGACGTGGGACTAAAGGAACAGATAATTCCACCTCTTCTTCTGAAGGCAGCTAAGAGAAGACTGGCTTCCAGGCAGCTAGGACAAAGGTATTAAAGCTCACACCCATACTGACCCACTTTCTCCAACAAGGCTACACCTACTACAACAAGGCCACACCTCCAAATAGTGTCACTTCCTAGGCTAAGCATATTCAAACAACCACAGCTGCCCTTTGCCCAGACTTCTATATGCTCTCAGTATCTCAGCCTTCCTCCCTGAAGCCTATCCGCAGTCCTGTGCCCCTTTACTTGCTGTGTTTTAGCCTCCAACAAGGGCATAGACTCCCTACTTTACTAAAGACCAAACTAAATTTGAGTGTAGTCCATGTAGGGTGCCTTCCCTGAAAACTCCTTATTTCTTAGCTTTCGCTCACTCTATTGCCAGCCATCACCACTACTAGTTGTTATACCCCAGTTCCCAACTAGGTAGAGACTCTCTCTGCTCGTCCAGTGACCAGTACGGGACAGTGACTTCCCGCCCTAATAGAGTCCTCATGGACTGAGAGAAGTAAGGTAGGTTGCCTACTCCTGAATCCTCCCCACTCTACCTCTGTGTCTTCTATGTGTCCTGAATCCTCCTAGTTTCTTTCCCAAGCCTCCAACTGTGACTGGGATTTTCTGTTTAATTAGAGAGACCATATAAACTGGGAGAATCCCAGTCTATATAGAACTGAAGACCAGAGAGAAAACAGAAAATAAGGAACAAAAGAGATATCCAACAAAGTCAAACTCAGAAATCAGTACCTAGACCTTTAATTATTCCAAACCCAGATATCTAGAGGCCAGTTTAAGAAAAGAAACAACAACTAAGGCATAATGTTACCTCCAGAACCCAGCTGTCTTATTACAGCAAGCCCTGAATATCTCAACAGAACTGAAGTAAAAGAAAAAAGAAATTAAACCTGTAATGTCAATGTTTGTTTTATATCCTTGGATAAAGGGATGAGATGAGAGCTGCTCATGTAAGACCCCCACGAAGAGAGGACCTCACCCAAGTCTCGGGAATTCTTGGCCACCCAATAACTCACAAGACACAGAACTCAATGCAATCAGCAAGAGGTATATTTCAATCAGCATGCTGAGGTCAAGACCCATAACCCATGCAGGGGCAGTGGGGTCTGACCCCAGGCTTTGGAGGCAGAGAAAATTTAAAGGAAAAAACCAAAATGGGGGGGGGGGACCACAACCCAGGGGGAATGAAGGGGGGTTATTGGAGAGCACCTGTGGAAAGTCCCAGCCCATTATTCAGTTGTGACAGGGTACAAGGAACAGTCATGGGGAACATTTTGTATAGGCTATTCTCAAAGAGCCTATTCGTATTCAACCATCTATCTTGTGGTCAGCCAAGTTCCTGAAGCACAGAGCTCATGACCAAGCTGACCTGCACTCTTGGTTCTGCTCAGCCTGCTAGGAGTTTTTGAAAAATTTTAACACTTTTACTCACAAGCTTTACAAATACATGGCTTGGGCTGAGCCAAGAGTGTTTCTAGCTATCCTTAGCCTAGACCTGGAAGCTTCTAGCTTCCATATAATCTAATCTTTTCCCTGCCCAGACCTTGAAGACTTCAGTTTTCAGTTTTTGTCTGCTAACATCATAGGCCTAAAATATTTTAGCTTCCAAGACTTACTGCTGAATAAACTCATTCTTTCTAACAATTTTAAACTATGACTGGATGGTTCAACTCAGTAGTTCTGGTTCAAACTCTTCTCAAAGCTGACTGATTCAAATTGGCATTTCTTGCTTTCTGGTTGTTTTGCTTGAAACAACTGCCTCTGAACTCTATAAATTGAAGTGCTCTAAACTCAACTTCTCTGGTCTGAACTCAACTGAGATCAACTGCAGTCATCTGAGCCTCACAGAACATCACTGAACTAAATTGTATTGCTTTGAATTGTATTGAATTCTCTCACTCATTGCTCTTAAAGTAGTCTCTATCCTAACTCTGACTCATTCTGTTAAATCATTCTCAGATTTGTTCCTCTGTCTGCTGTCAATTAGATGCCATTGTCTGGAATTTAAAGAGTATAGTAAAAGTGTGTCTGTATTCAAATCACAGGGATAAAATGTATAAACTAAGGGTGTATCAGTATTCCTGCTAGAGGCATTAAAGGTGTATGGTATATTAGTATTTCTCCTAGATCATATCTTTGGATGTTATCCCTTGCCAGAGCAGTCATGTTGCTGCATTAAAATTCCTTTACAAAAACCAACTTTATGATGGTGATTAAAATTCTTAAGGAAGAAATGAATAAAACTCTCAGGGAAAATTAAGAAAATACTTTTGTGATTAATATTAAAAACAGCAGCACTCAAACTGTCTTGTTGTTATGGGCCTGCCATATTCCTGACTAGACAAGGCCTGAGGTCAAGAACGGCAGCTTGTTCCTGCCACTGCTCAACTCTGACCACATGAAGGCCAAAGTACTGGCCCTCGCACACACAAGATGCCAGCGTGGGAGATGGCTCTGCCATTACCTGGTAGAAATGAGCCTCCAAGGTTAAAAGATTATCCAAAGGCTTTATATATTTGGTAATGTTCAATTAACAAGATGCCCATACAATTAGAGGTGTTACCCAATTAACTAACCTTGATGTAAGTTGTTACCCAGGACTGCTCTTGAAACATGTGTGATTCTTCATGATGCCTACATCTCTCTTACTCCTCATTCCTCCTCTTCCTCTCCTTACTCCTCCCACATTAGCTCCTCCTAAATTATCAAGTTTCTTGTAAACTGTAGTGGGGGAAATATTCTATTACAAAATACAAATACACAACTAGAGGTAATGAATAAACACCATAAAGAAAGCCAAGAACAAAACAAACAAAGAGTTGAATGATTAAAACTGTTTTAAACCTGAAAATGGAAATCAAAACAAAAACAGAAAGCACAAACTGAGGAAATTCTGGGACTGAAAAAATGAAAAATCTAGGTACATGACAGGAACTACAGATTCAAACATCACCAACATATTATAGTAGATTGGAGAGTGAATCTCAGGCATGGAAGGTGTGATGGAAGAAATGGATACATCTGTCTAAGAAAACACTAAATCTAAAAAATTCCTGACATAAAACATATAGAATATCTAGGATACTATGAAAAGTCCAAACTTAAGAATAATAAAATTAGAATTAAAAACTTGTCAACAAAATTATAGAAAAGAATTTTCTAACCTAAAAATGGAAATATCTATAATAGTACAAGAAGCTTACAGAACATCTAATGGATAAGTCCAGAAAAGAATGCCTCTCCACCACATAATAATTAAACACTAAGTATTTAGAACAAGAAAATAATACTAAAAGCTGCAAGTGAAAAAGAAGTAACATATAAAAGTAGTAGACCTACTAGAACTGCACCCAACTTCTCAGTGGAGACTAAAAACCAGATAGGTTTGGCCAGAAGTCCTGTAGATTTTATAAGATCACAGATTTCAGCCCAGATTATTGTATCCAGGAATACATCCAATCACAATAGAAGGAGAAACAAATTATTCTATGACAACACCAAATTTAAATAACATTAATATACAAATACAGCCATACACAAGTATTAAAAGGTAAACTCCAACACAGAGAAGTTAACCACGTCCATGAAAACATAGGCAATAAATAATCTTACCCCAGCAAAACCAAAAGAAGGGAGGCAGAAACACACACACACACACACACACAGAGTTGTTAACAACAATGTAAAACTTAATAATCGTTGGCCATTAATATCTCTTAATATCAATGGAATCAATTCTTCCCTCAAAAGATACGGGCTAACAGAGTAGATACAAAACCAGAATTCATCTTTCTGCACCTCAACTTTAAAAAATAGACATTATCTCAGAGTTAAGAGTTTGGAAATGTTTCCAAAGCAAATGGGACCAAGAAACGAGCTGCTGTAGCCATACTAATATATAACAAACTCCATTTACAAATCATATTAATCAAAAAAGATGGAGAAGGACATTTCACTCTCATCAAAAGAAAAATATGCCACAAAGATGCCTCAGTTCTGAAAATCTATGCCCCAAATACAAGGGTACCCATGTTTGTAAAGGAAAGATTGCTAAAGCTCAACTCACTATTGAAGAATATTGAAATAACCTCCTTCATCCTATCAGACCACATGGACTAAAGATGGAGTTCAATGATAACAGAAAAACAGCCTATACATTCATGGAAACTGAACAATGCTCTACTTAATGACTACTGGTTTAAGAAAGAAATAAAGAAATTTAAAAATTTCTAGAATTTAGTGAAAATAAAGGCACACACAACATACCCAAACTTATGGGCCACAATGAAAGCGAAGCTAAGAGGAAATTTCAGAGTACTCAGTGTCTTCATCGAGAAATTAGAGTTCTCATACAAGCAATTTAACAGCACTCCTGAAAGCTCTAGAACAAAAAGAAGTAAATGCCCCTAAGATGAGTAGACAGCAGGAAATAATCAAATTCAGGCTGAAATAAATAAAATAGAAAGAAAATAATATAAATAATTAATCAAACAAAGAGTTGATTCTTTGAAAAAATCAATAAGATAAAGAAATGCTTATCCAAACCCAGGAAAAGACAGGGAGACCATATCCAAATTAACAAGGTCAGGAACAAAACGGGGGACATACCAATAGACTGAGGTGATTCAAAGAATCGTTAGATTATACTTCAAAAACCTGAACTCCACAAACTTGGAAAATCTAAAAGAAATGAACAATGTTCTTACTAGATTCCATTTACTAAAGTTAACTCAAGATCATATAAACAATGTAAACATGCCTATAAATCCTTATGGAAACAATAGAGGACATTAAAAGTCTCCAAAAAAAAAAAAAAAAAAAAAAAAAAAAAGCCAAGTACAGTCAGTTTTAGTGCAGAATTCTACCAGGTTTTCAAAAAAAAAAAAAAAAAAAAAGAGCTAACACCAATATTCCTCAATTATTCCACAAAATAGAAACTGAAGGAACATTGCCAAATTTATTTTATGAGTCCAGAGTCAGCCTGATACCCAAAGTACACAAGGACTCAACAAAGAAAGATAATTACATACCAATTTCCCTCATGAACATTGATGCAAAATATTCATCAAGTACTTGTAAACTGAATTCAGGAACACATCAAAATGTAACCATGATCAAGTAGGTTTCATTCCAGTGATGCAGAGGTGTTCAGCATACAAAAATCCATCAATGTAATCCACCAGATAAACAAATTAAGACAAAGAAACAAAATGATCATCTCAATAGATGGTCAAAAAGCCTTTGACAAAATCTACAACTTCATTACAGTCTTGGAGAGAACATGAATACAAGGAACCTACCTAGTCACTATAAAGCAATTTACAGCAAGCCTATAGCCAACATAAAATTATGTGATAAGAAAAAAGCTATATTACTAAAATCAGTAACAAGCACAGAAAAATTCTATTCTTTTCATATCTATACAATACTTTATTTGATATTGTAGCTAAAGCAACAAGAAAACTTATTGAATATCAACCTTAAGAGAGATCGAGATGATGCAAATAGGAAAGCAAGTCAAAATCTCACTATTTGTGGATGATATGATAGTATATTTAAGAAACCCCATGAATTCTACCAGTGAATCCTGCAACTGATAAACACATTCAATGAAGTGGCTGGATACAAGATTAAATTAAAGAAAATTTTGTAGTCTTCCTATATAAAAATGACAAATGGCAAACAACCCACTACACAATAGCCACAAATAATGTAAAATATCTTGGAGTATGTCTAACCAAGCAAGTTAAAGATCCATATTATAAGAACTTCAAGTCTTGGAAGAAAGTAATTGAAGAAGATATAAAAAGATGGAAACATCTCCCATGCTCATGGTTCTGTAGAATTAGCATAGTAAAAATGACCACCCTATGAAAAGCAATCTACAGATTAAATGTAATCTGTATCAAAATGTCAACACAATCCTTTACAGACATTGAAATAACAATAATCAACTTATATAAAACAACAACAACAACAAAACATAGGCTAGCTAAAACAATCCTGTACAATAAAAGGAATTCTCGAGTTAGCAGCCATGATTTTAAGCTCTAGGATTTTAAGAACTATAGTAATAAAACCCACGTGGTATTGGCATGAAAATAGACAGGTTGTTCAATAAAATCACATCAAAGAACCAGGGGAAAATCCATACATCTATGGACACTTGGCTTTTGATAAAGAAACTAGTATTGTACAGTACAATAAAGAAAGCATCTTCAACAAATGGTGCTTGTCTAATTGAATATGCACAGGTAGTTAAATGCCCATATCTCCATATCTATTACCCTGCACTAATCTCAAATCCAAGTACATCAAAGACATCAATAGAAAACCAGATACTCTGAAACTAAAGAAAAATTAGAGAGTAGTCTGGAATGAATTGGCACAGGAGACAGAACAGGCACAGGTGAACAGAACACCAATAGCACAACATCAAGATCAGCAATAAATGGGCCTTCATAAAATTGAAAAACTACCATAAGGCAAAAAAACACAGTAAGACAAAATGTCAGCCTACAGAACGTGAAAAAATTTTTCATCAACCCTGGGAAGGGGAAATTGAATAGATAGAGTAGATTGGGTGTGAGTGCGTACAGGAGCAGGAGGAATCAGCTTCGTACAGATGGAGGAAGATAGTACTGAGGGGGACAACTGGAATTGGTAGGCAATTCAGAGTCAAGGTAAAAACCTACTGCAATGGAAACTCCCAAGTATCTATTAGGATAATTATAGCTAAAATTCCTAGTAATAGGACTATGGAACCCTGACCTTCTATCTCCTCTAACAGGCAAGACTTCCAGTGGAGGACTGGGACACCAAAACAGCCACAAAACCTTCTACCTAATATTTGTCTTGCTAGCATGATATACTGTGGTAAAAGTGGCACAGAATTGTGGGAGTGGCAAACCAAAGACTTGAGACCCATGCCACAAGAGGGAGCCTATCTGTCACTGTCTAGAAGACCACAAACCAAAGGTTGGTTAGCACAAAGACCTAGGAGAGAACCAAATACATATGGTAAGAAAAAGAAGTAAAAAATGATTTCTAATGACATTCTGCTCTACCCATGGAGAAGAGTCTGCATAATCACCAACAGAGAGGCTCCTAATTAGAGCAACTAATGAAAATAGATGTTGCATCTCATGATCAACATTAAGCAGAATGCAATGACTCCTATGGAAGAAAGGGGGAAAGATTGTAGGAGCAAGAAGGTTAAGGAAACCACAAGAAAACCAACAGAATCAACAAACCCTGACTCATAGGGGCTCACAGAGACTGAACTGACAATCAAGGAGCCTGTATGAGTTTGAAGTAGGTCCTCCGCATATATATCATGGTTGTATAGCTTGTTGTTTTGGGGGAATCTTAACAGTGGGGACGGGGGCTGTCTCTGATACCTTTCTTTGTTTTTGAGACACATTTCCTCCTACTAGGTTTCCTTCTCCAGTTTCAATAGGTGACAGGAGGTATCTGGTCTTGCTGCAAGTTTATATGCCATGTTTGTTTGATGTCCCTAGGAGATCTGCCACCAAGCATGGTGGAGAGAAGTTGGGGGCAGGGGGCTGGGATAAGAGGATTGATGGAAAACTCCTCTCGGGATATATTATATGTGAGAATAAGTTAGTAAAGAAATCAAAAAAGGAGGATGGATTTATAAAGAAAAAAAACAGCTTTTCACTTAATCACACTGTAAAGGGAGAATGTGGGAAAGCAGTAGCTGCATGGGAGGAAAGCAAAATAAAGAGACTCGACACACTCCCAGTATGCTTAAGAGAAAGAAGGGATTCTATCACAAGCAGAAATGTTATTAAAGAATCAATCCATATCTCATTTATGATATGTTGGAATGATGTCATATTTTTGAATCTACTTTAAGCTGTAAAGGCATTAACTTATCTTAGTGAAGACCATCAGCTCTGTGATAAAAGAAAAGCAGATCAAAATCAGGAATATAGTATATATTGTTTGTCATATAAAATTTATTCCATCAATTTGGTACATAGTAAAAATGTTATTGGGGTTTTTATATAAGGTAGCTTATCTAGTTCTTTCTTTTGCATATTTCCTGTGAATGTGGATTATCTTGTCATCAGAAAGATAGACTGTCTTTTTACTAACATATTGTTACTAATACGTTAACAAAAGTAAGTCAGAATTAGACACTTATCAGTGTCTCCTTTCGTATGTACCATCCAGATACAAATTATAAATCTTTATTTGTGAATGTGATGTGCTCACACGCATGCAAGAGTGTGTGTGTTTGTGTGTGTGTGTTGTAAATGTGGTGCATGGTAGTTGAGAGTAAAGAAAGAGATCTTAAAGCAGAGCAAAACACAGAACAATGGTAATGTTTGTGAGATCAGAAGCAGCAAGTATTAATGTGATGGAATGAGACCATTAAGAAGAATAGAGGAGCAAAAAGTAAGTCTTGAAACAGAAGAATGACATAAAAATAATGCAGAATAATATGTATGTGTAGAAACCTCATCATGATATTCATTATTTTAGATAGCAACTTAAAAGTAATAACTCAGTAACATAGATATTAGTATTTAGTAAATACTTGAAACAATAATAGGACATTTGAATCCTAGCCATAGATAGGAAGAGACACATATAACCTGATGCTGAGATGCTGGTGAGTATGGCATTATTTTTTCCTTTCTAAATCAAAAATAGCAAGTTACAGATCATTTCTTCAATTTATATTTTACAAATAGACACAGGAATCATTGCATTCAGACTCTGTTTGTGAGCTTAGAATAAGTTATTGAATAAAAATGAAAATAAAAATACTCCTGTCCTATGTATCTTAAAACTCTAGCAAGAAAAGATGAAATAATGTAGAAAGAAAAATACCAAAAACATTGTGGCAGGTTTAAGTATCAGATGGTACATGGACTGGTAGCTAAGATAAAGTGTGGATATAAAGGATGAATCACTGTGTAGAGTAGAGATTTGAGCAAATACTTGAAGGCTATAAAAACTCTTCACCTGGGTACCTAGAGAAATAAACCTGCAGGAGATAAAACTCCCAAACCTAACCCTTCTATGTGAGCCTGTCCTAAGCCTGGAACAAAGCCAGAACAGCTTGAATAAGCAAGCCAAGAGTGGGAGATTTGATTAGAGAATACCAGAAGCTGTTTACTCTGGCAGATATGGCTCCGTTTTGAAGACTTGCATACTGAGAGGAACAGGTCCTAATGTCTCATTCAGATTATCTTCAGAAGTTTAAAGTGGGTGGTGGTGAATGTAAACGAATACAGATTACTGCATACATATCTCCAATGATGGTTACTGTGTGTACATTATTCTTATATTACTAAAGAGAACAAAGAGACACAGGAAAAGGCTGAGGCCGTGGTGGAACATTCTACTTAAATTAGCCCACTGACATAAAAATCTCCCTTTACAGAAGCAATGATTACAGAACAATACTGTAATTTTAGCATTTCTCTCCACAGCTATGAAACAAATCAGCCAGACTTGTTTGCACAGTCCCTCCTCCTTCACCTGCCATCATGGGACTATTGTTTCCATCCCATTTCTGCTCTCCTTGCAATATTCTTTGATTGATTAGCTAATAACTTAATTTTTATTTTGTCATCTGTGGACATTTTATACTAATTGTATCTAATGGACTGTGAGCTACTGAAATATTTAGAGTTACTGCTAGTAAATACAAAACATGCTTACTGATAGAATGTAAAAATAAGCAATTGGTCAACCAATGAAGATATACATTATCGGGGATCATTGAGCTTATGAAAGTTTAATGAAGGTTAGAGGAAATATATCATTTCAATTTTACCCTCCGAAAAAACTGGTAGACAGATTGATATAGCAGTGTTGAGTAGATTGGATGCCTTCTTGCTACCCACTGATAATTTTTAAATTTATTATGATGATTAACATCTATTGAGTGATTTATTTTCCCACCCAAATTCAATGTTTTTGGTGTTATGGATAGGTAGCGTACTCATTGTTTTCTTTCTTCTCAATGTGCACATTATCAGCATATTTTTTTGGTATTACAATAAACAACTGTCAAAGTAGAAACTGACCTGTAAGCTTTGTTGGTAGTATGTTTTAATGAATAAAAAGATATAATTTAAATTTATAATATTGTGTAGTCAGTTTTTAGGTTAAAGCTTTCTGATTTATAGAGTTTTCAAATTTATTTAATAGTGTTAGTTATTTTTTTGCCTTATTCAGCCTAAAAGTTTGATTGGGTACACATTAGGAAACAGGCAAATGAGAATAATAGGAATATATATCTTTCATATATTTGACACAAGACTTTATGCCAAAAAACTTTTGGTGGCTCTTGAAAAATGGCACCTGAGTTTTACATCTGGCCTCTATATACATTTGCACAGGTATATACATATGTAGAAAAACATACATATCAACATGTATACTAGATTATAGACATTAGATTGCTATGAACAGTATGAAAGTCTCTTGCAATACGTTTCCTTGAGTATTTACAGTGAGATGGTTATTATAGTCAAGATTTCTAAGATAAGAATGTGGAAAGGAGTTTGTGATATATAGATTCAGGAAATAGTGTGTTCTTGGAGCATTTGCGCAAAAGATATCTGATGAAATCAGTCTCCTCAGGTTAATTAATGGTATGCAGCAAGAATCCCTGGTGGAAGAAGGAGGGAGGAAACAGCTAAGTTATTACTTCACTCTGCCTGTTCTGACAAATTAAATGCAGAGGAATGATAGTCATATAAATAGAATTAAATTAAAGAATAATTCTAAGATTTTTCTCTGGTATAAAACGTTTGTATTTTTAGTGACTAATATATACTTGAGTGAATTTGTGCAAAGCCATTTATTCTCTGAACTTCAGGAGATTTCTGTAGAAATAATAGGACTTTGGGGGTTTATTTGCAAAAAATATTCTATAAATGAGAAAAGCCACAAACATACAATTTGGATTTTTGTGATATGTCTATAAAATTTATTCAGGGTTATATAAATCAATATTGTCATGACTGTCGTAACTGCAAGCAGTTAGTACTCTGATGACATTTTGGTAAATATTCAAGTTTATATAAAAGAACAATGACAAAAAAGGCATCCCTGGTGCCTTTCAGCATTTAGCAGAAGTAAACACTTCATAGAGTCTGTGAGAAATGCCACAGAAGTAAGATTAGAATCTAACTTCCATACTGGATCTGCATATTTTGGTTATGACATTGATTGAAGTTGGTTAGAAATGCTGCATTTGGGACATAGGCAGCCTATTCTTACCTTTGGCCAATATTCTAGGTCTCTGAAAGTGCATTTGGATTGATATTTTCTTGAGGTTAAAAGGTCTGTAATTTAATGCAGCCCAACATCATTTTTTAATGGGCTGGGCTGTGTGGGATACATGAGGAGTATAAGGAAAACAATAATCTTAAAGACAAAAAAGTAGAGCTCCTGGGAAAAGGTTACTCAAATTACACAGAATTAATCATTTGGGTCACACTCAGCAACATGTGTTAATTGTGAGTGTTAATCATGCACCCATTTCACCTAGAGTTGAAAGATGTTACTTGATGCTTTCTGGTTAGTCTGCCTTTAAAGGGGCTATGTGCAATAAAAAGAGAGGAAGTATAAATGAAAAGAAAGAATGCAAGGGGGAGAGTAAAGCACATTTTACAGAAAACTCCTCTACATGTGCAGTTGTCAGAAATGAACAAGATGGGGCCCACTAATTCAGAAAGCACATTATCAAGAAGAGGCAAAAGCAAATCATGATCTATTGGCCAGCCTATCTGAGACCATTACAGTTATTATAACGAAATGTCAGAGACTGGCTAATTTGTAAAGTACAGAAAATTATGTTTCATGGTTCTAGAGAATAGACATCTAAGTACTAATTAACAGCAGTTTTGGTGTCTGGGTAAGGCTTACTCTCTACCTTATACAGTTTACTTTATAGTTGGGTCCTTACATAGCAGAGAAGGGCAGCTCTCTGAACTTCTTTTATAAGAACACCAATATTTTCCAAAAAAGCTCAGTTCTTGTAACCTAATCTCACTTTAAACTTTAAACCCCAAGTCTTAATAGCATTACAATGAAGATTTCAAAATGAATTTCAGCAGTATACACCTATTCAAAATATAGCAGGGCCAGTGGTGGGGTTGGGAGAAAAAAGAGACAGAGAGAGAGAGAGAGAGAGAGAGAGAGAGAGAGAGAGAGAGAGAGAGAGAGAGAGAGAAACTGAGGAATGCAGGAGCTTAGAAGCAGATCCTGTGGCCTGTACCTCTGTCTTTATTGATTACTTTGAAATACACTCAGAAAGTAATGACAAGGGAGCCAGGATACAACTGTATTGAATACTAACACAGTGAGAAATTCCAGTAACTAGAGGGTATAATTGAACATATGACACATCAGTGTGTAAAAAGCAGACCAGACAGCTCTAAAGAGTTAAGATCCATGTAGTAAACACCTTATAGCTCCATTTTCTAATATGGGATTTTTTTTTTTAATATCAAAATGTTCCTTGATTGATAGAAGTAATGTTGTAAAATGGCTATACTACCAAAAGGAATCACATGACCTTTATAGTATTTAAAGAAGGTGCCAACTATACTTCAGGCAGGGATTAACTGTAACTACCAAAAAGCTGTCTTGTGAAGAATTTGTTGTCCATGTGTCTGTCTATCTCGATGTGTGCCTGATTTATCAACTCTGTGAATAGTGTTTTTGTGTGAGTCTGTGTGTGTGTGTGTTCCTAACAAAGGACTATTTTGTGTTGAATAGCATAGAAAGCATCATAAAGGGGAAGGGGAGAATACAGAAATCTTTAGCAGAGTTTTAGAAGAGATTAAGTTACTGCCTCCAACTGATCCCAGCTGACCAGATAAAAAAGAAACATCAATTTTTATCAACCAATAATCATAAATCATGGTTTTAAACATTTATGGTAGAACTTAGAAACTTACTCTCTACTCGTGCATTTAGTGCTTTCAGCAAATGCTACACATACATTAATGCTACACATACATTACTTTGGGTCAGGAACATGGAATAGAACCCAAAGTGAGACACAGATGGCTATCCATTAATTTAGAATGTAAAAATTGATTACTTGAGAAATACAGGACAAGTAAAGTAGTTTATTACATAGTTCTCTTAAAGGCAGGTTAAGCAAACAGATTGAGTACACAGTAGGTTAGTTATTTTAAGTCTTAAGTTACTGAATTATTAACTCTGACTGTGAGACCTATTAAATACCCCAGTCTATTAGAGTGTAAGAGAAGTTTTTAGCATATTGCATTGCCCCTCTGGAATAAATAACTGCAAAATTTAAAAGCTAAACAAAACAAAAGAAGCAATAAAACTGCTGATCAATTAATGAAAAATGAGCTAAATAAATGGTTTACAAAAGAAAAATAAAACATAATGGCTAATAAATATTTTTTAAAACTAATCAGTATCCTTAGCTATTAGGAGAATTCAAATTACAACTGTTTTGAGACTTTTCCTCACATCAAGAATATAAATGATAGGCTGGAGAAATGGCTCAGCAGTTAAGAGCATCAATTCCTTATTCAGAAGACCCAGGTTTGTTTCCCACGCACCATTAGGATAGCTCATCACCTGTAACTCCAGTTATAGAGGACCTGACACTTTCTACTGACTCTTTGGGGTCTTGCTTGTGTATTATACATGTATGTATATTCAGGTATACAGGCATACTCTTAAAATTAAGACAAATTTAAAAAATAAAAAATGACAAATTTTGGTGATATCCTAGACTCAAATACTATATAAATGTAAAGAGTGTCTTATTTTGTAGAAGTCTAATATGCTGGAATCTATCATCTGTAAAGATGGAGGTACCCCAGTGAGTTCACAGGTCCAATTTAAAACACATTAGGGGAATTCCAGGGAGCAGTAGGTGACCTCTATCTTAACCTTGTTGTCTCTATCTCTATGGACATTTTAGGACCATTGCAAGGCTATGGAGTACTGGATACTGTCTCTAGGGAAGTCTAGAAACTGTTGTTGAGGAAGTCTGGAAACTGTTGCTGACCTATTGCTGTTGCCTCAGTCAGCTTCTAATGGCAGGGCAGTTTCTGAGTGGCTGGCTGGCTGAGGCCTGTTTTTTTTTTTGTTTTGTTTTGTTTTTTTTTTTTGTTTTGTTTTGTTTTGTTTTTTTTTTAATTTTTTAATTTTTTTATTTTTCTGTAACTGGCTTGAATAGACTTGCCTCGTTCTTGGAAACAGATTTAGGCCTAGTCTCTTAAACTGTCCATTTGAAGCCTATCATGGAGTCAGCTTGTCTCACTGTTTTAAGGTCGGCAACCCAGGCTTTGGAAGACAGAAACAAAATGAAACAAACAAACAAAAATCAAACAACAACAATAAAGAAACCCCAAGCTCTCTCACAGACGTAGACCTTTGCTTCCAATTTTTTACACATGCACATTTTCTTTAGAGGATGACCTTAGGGAAGATAATAGAGTATGTGATCTAAAAGTGAAAGGAGATAAAGTAGAGGACAAGGAAGACAAATCAGATAGGGGGCAAACTTACCAGTTCCCCAAGCTAGATGTGCTTAGACAAAATATTGGTGTGTTATTTGTGCCTTATTAGATTGGTAGACATTTGCTTATGTCTTCCCAAGGACAGTTACATAGCTATATCTGTTACAAATTTTAATTATAATGATGTTAATAAGAATTTACATACTGTCTTTTAATAATTCTTCTTTCATATATTACATTCCTCCTTTCCTTCCCAATCTCCCTCCTCTACCTCTCCTCTACCCCCAGATCCACTCCTCCTCATCCATTTCCCTTCAGAAAAGAGCAGATATCCCATGGATATCCCATGGGATATCCCATGGACCTGCTTCAGCTTGAGAGAGGGTCCTGAGGAAGGGCTGAATGGAAAGCAGGAGACAAATGACTCAGAATCAGTGATGGATGCAAGCTGACAGCTCTGTGTTCTGTTCAAGCTGGCTCTCTACTCCAGAGAGTTCTCTGCTTGAGATATCTCTGGCAGACCAAATCCCAGTCTTTTTATTTTGCATAAGCTACTTCCTTAGGAATTGGATGTCAATTCAATTATTTACCCTAGGTTCCTTTTTTTATTATCCCATTCATCAGCATTTGATGACCTTAACCCCTTGACACTAAAGACAGAGTCACAAGGACTAAGCTGCTGAGTTCTGCTGCTTGCTGGAGCTGGGACATGGCCTCATTGTTCTATTATATTATCACCACGTTTCTGTTTTCCAATTCCTTCTCTAAGCTTGGCTGTCCTGGAACTTGCTGTCTAGACATTGATTTCAGAGATCCACATGGCTATGTCTCCTGAATGGTGGGATTAAAGACTTGTGCCACTGCATCTGAGTTCCTTAATATCTTTCTGAACAAGCAGACTCATTAGTGCAGCTACCTCTGTACTTTCAGGTCCATGAAGCCCCTTATACAATTCATATTGCATCCTTATATTTTACATAGTTGAGAAAACCTGTAAGGAACAGTTCTTACACTGATTTATGTATTCATGAACTCATATTTTCAGATTTCTTTCACAGCCTTAAGGGCTGTCCTGAAGGTCTCAGTGTCACAGAGACACAGTCTCACTTCTCAGAAGTGTGTTGTTTCTGATTATCATGGAGTCATTAACCTTGACAGGGAGTACATTCCCCAAAGGAGGAACATAAGTGAAATATGCACATTATTATATAAACAAACCTTATACATACAACAGCTATCAGCACTGGAGGAGACCTATGCACATCTGGCTCTACTCCAGGGGCAGGAACCATGTCACATTGTCCCTTCTGCAGCCATGCCAGACCTGGCGTGGATATCAACCAAACATGGCATATCAAGTTGCAATAAGACTAGGTACCTCCTCTCATATATTAAGACTGAGCAAGATTTTAGGCTAGAACAAGGAAGTAGGTGTCAGACATGAAAATGACCTTGGGCTAGGACAGGGAAGTAGGCTCAGATATTTTTGGTCATCCTGATAAGCCCTTAGAAACAGTGATCTCGGACTGTTCATGTAATTGGGTTTAATGCCTTGCTTTTTCTTTGACTGTTTGTGTTTATTGTCTTGCTTGTTTCTTGACTATTTGCATCTATTGTATTGCTAGATCCTCAACCTAGAACTGACCTTAATACATGCGTGTAATCAAAATGGTATAAAAGCATAAAGGAGGAGGGGGGATGGGAGAGGGATTCTGTGCCGCACCAACCCTGACGAGCAGGAATTAAGACATGGAACAACCGGTTCCTTCTCACAGCAGTTTACTCAGGATGCTTAGCAGTTGGTAGTCAAGATGTCGAGCCCATGATCCCTTCCCGGGCTCAGCTTATAAACCCTGCCAGGAGCCCATGAACTCATGCCATGTGCACCATACAGCTGAGGTCACTAAACAGCAAAGCAAGCTATGTGGGATAAACAATATATTTATCAAAGTGTGCTTCAGCTGTTATAGGCTTTTGAAAACCAAGTCTTTCATCAGGGTATATGGTTCCAGATGGCTGCAAAGTTGATCTAGCTGCTTTCTATTAAAGTCGGCTCCCAACAGGGTTCTAGGAAGGGAAAGTGGGGAAAGGGGATGACGTCTGTATTGTAAATAAATAAAATATCCAATAAAAAGATTAAAAAACTACTAAAATAAAAAAAGAAACTTGACTTCAAAATTCAAAGTATATATTTCATTGACCATACCTGAGGTACTGTAAATAGAATCATTTAATTATTTGTAATTTATTCTGGCTTTGATATTTTATAAGTTCCAAGTTTTAAAAGATATTTTTCTTTTATGTTTCTAAGTCTACATAAAAGCATTTTGTTTTATTATTTTTTAAAAAAAATAAAGACTGAGCAAGACAGCCCACAGGAGGAAAGGGGTCTGCATAAAAAGCAAGAGTATCAGAAACAGATCCTAGTCTCTCTTTTAGGAATCTCGTAAGAACTCTAAGCTACATATCTGTAACCAATGTTCAGATGGCTTAGGTCAGCCCCATGCAGGCTCCCTGATTGTTTTTTCAGTCTCTGAAAGCTGTTATTAGCCCAGGTTAGTTGACTTTGTGAGTTTTCTTGTGATATCCTTGATCCCTCTGGCTCTGACAAACCTTCCTCCCCATTTTCTGCAGTATTCCCTGAGTTCTACCTTATGTTTGGCATCTCTTATGGCTCTCTGCATCTAAGTTGCTAAATGAAGCCTCTTTGATGATGGTAGGGTTCTTCTAAGAGTATAGCAGAATATAATTAAGAATCATTTCATTGACTTTTCTTCTTTTGCTGGTTGGTTTTGCCTCTATCCTACGTCTGTGGACTGTCCAGCCTCTGGCTAATAGCCCTCCAGGCAGTGTCTCGGTGGAGTATTGCTCATGGGATGAGTCTCAAGCCAGACCAGTTGCTGGTTGATGATTCCCACAATTTCTGTGCTACTTTTACCCCAGCGTATCTTGCAGGCAGGACAAAGTGTAGGTTGAATGTTTTGTGGATGGTTTGGTGTCCCAATGTAGCTATTTTGAAATTTTGATGGTGTTTTATCTGGCGAAATGATTAGATGTTAAAAAAATTACATTTATTGCACAGCATTTTGAACACTGGAAATTAATAGAAAAAATATTGTAGAGAATACATTGTTTGCCCTTGTAAATACATGGCTAGTAGTCCTCCGGGACATTACTGCTGTTCTTTATCATGAAAATATTGTGTCACACATTGTTATCAAGATAAAGGTCTGCAGCATAACTTTGAGGGTGGCATCTCTTGATGTAAGCTCTTTTTACATCGTCCTTACCAGGGCCAGACCTTGTTCATTGGGACTACTATAAATTGAGGATAGTCTATATAAGTTTCTGGAAAGATATTCATTTTATGAGTTTTGATAACATTCATGTAATTGTCAGCAACTGAGCAAGAGTTATGCACAGCTTATACATGTCTTGAAACAATTAAAGCTTGAAATAATCCTATGGTTATATAATTTTATTATATTTATTTTTAGTGTTCTTGTTTTGCTGATTTATTTTATTTTATTTTATTTATTTTTTGTGTATTTTACTTTTTTATTTACATTTCAGATGACAACCTCTTTCCCCATTTCCCTCCCTAGAAAACCCCTATCCCATGCCCCCTTTTCCTTTTTGCTTTTATACATTTTTTTAAATGTTAATCAAAGGCTTTATAAGTTTGGTAATGCTCAATCAGAATTGTAACCCAATACCCAACCTAGATATATAAACTATCTTTGACTGGTGGAGACACGTGAACATCTGCCTCCATGTCCCCCACCCCTTCTCTCTCTTTCTCTCATCACCTAGCTTCACCCTTCCTGTTAAAATAAAACTTTTCTCTCAAAATGAAATTAGAGCATAATTATTCCTAACTGTACCAGTGAGGTACAAGATAGTCCTAATACCCAGTCCATCATTGTGTTGACTAACCAGAACCTCTGTCATCTCTCCTAACTAAAACACTTAGTTTTGAAGCTGGCTTTTTTTCTTCACTTTAGAATGAATGTCAACTGAAAACCATCCACTCAGATCTTTTTTCTCAAAGTAAATAGCCAGGATTGGCTATGAGACTATAGGTCTTCAACCCTGTCAGAAATCCAGAATGACTGAGTTAACTGAAATTATGGGAAGCACATAGCATAGCTTCTAAAACTCAGCCAATTTATAGAGACTGCTGAACACCTGGAAAACCCCTATACTACAGAACATTGGAACATCAAATCTTCAGCCTTCTGGCCCAGAATCATCTGACAGACCTTAGTGATGCAGAATTATTAAGGGCTGATTACTCTGTCTGGGCAGATATAATCAGTCGACTATTCTGCAAGTGTGTCCTTTTCTAGACAGTAATTTGTCTGTAGATGGAAAGAGGCAATTCTTGCCTAGTGGCTGTCACTGCACAACTGGAGTAACTCCAAGGATGCTCAATTTCTTCTTAGAATTCAATACAGGAAGCTGTCAGGAGCAGACAGGTCTCTAATCAAAATGAACATTAATATAGAAATATTTGTAATGTCAACTCTATGGACTTCTGACGTTTTGAAAACCAACTATCCATGTAAGGTAACCTGGACTGTTGTCTGTTAACTCCTCTCAGCCAGTTCTAAATAAAATATGGAAAACACCCTAACAATAAACTCAAAGCCATGAATTTGCTATAGTCCCTTAACTCATAGTCTAACCATCCCAAATCAGTTAAAAAAGTTAAAGAAGGACTGGGTCTAAGCCTTGTATTCATAAATGTGTTATACAGGCACAATGCCCATGAGAGTATCAATATTCATCTCACTTTTATATCAATAAGAAGCTCATATCAATGAAAACCTTAAATTTGAAATCAAAGTAAATTTTGTAGCATTTAAGAAATTATAACTTCATCTTGATACTAATTATACAGATTTCTACCAATAGGTTATGGCTATGTAATAAGTCCTAGCTAACCCTCCCTGTTCCAACAAAACCACTATTTTTCCCTAGAAAGACAGACCAATAGTAACCACCTTAGTCTCCAAGCCCAGGGAATAGGGGCACTGACTCCTCTTTAACTTTTTCAAGCTGATTAAGGGCATTGAGATTTTAGAAGAAGGGTGGGGGGAAGAGTAAATTGATAAGCCTCTGATGCTGTGTCTTCACTGAATCTAGATGGAATTCCAGGACATCGGAGGTTTGGGCAGGTCTGCTCAGCTTGCTTGATGAGTAGATACACCAAGGCTGTGTATTCTGCAATATACAATTCTCAGAACAAGTTTTAGTATCAAGAAAAAAAATTTTTTTCCTACAGGGCTGTCATTTTTTTTAAAGATGTTGGTTCTAACAACTTTTCTTATCTTTTCCCCTTTTAAAATTGGTTGTAATATTTACATTTCAAATTTTATCCCCTTATCCCATTCCCCCCACCACCCAGAAACTCCTTATCCAATCCCCGCTCCTTGTGCTTCTCTGAGGGTGTGATTTTACAGTTTCTATGATGCTGTTTCCATTAACATAACCTGCCTCCTAAATTTCCAAATCCTTCCCTTTGTGTTATTAAATCTCCTATTTTTCTTTTTTTTCTTTCTTTATTCTCTTTTTTCTCCCTTTTTCCCCTTTTTTCATCTCTTTTTTTTTTAAAAAAATGGGTATTATATTTACCTTTCAGATTTTATCCCCTTACCCCACTTCCTCCCACCACCCAGAAACCTCCTATCCCATTCCCCCTCCTCATGCTTCTATGAGGCAGTGCCCACACCTACCCCCCACTACCCCCTCCCCACCCTCACATTCTACCCCCGCCCCACTCTGTGTTCGTTTTTATGGGACCAAGAAACTCCTCTCCCACCTATGCCCGACAAGGCCATCCTCCCCTACATATACTGCTGGAGTCATGGGTCCCTCCCTATGTGGGCCCAGGCTGGTGGTTTAGACCCTGGGGAGATCTGGTTGGTTGGTTGGTATTGTTGCTTTCCTCCTGAGGTCACAAAACCTTTCTGCTCTTTCACTCTTCTCTCTAAGTTTTTCATTGGGAGACACTTGATCATATCAGTGGTTAGCTGTGAGCATTGTCCTCTGAATGTGTTAGTCTTTGGCAGACCTCTAAGTAGACAGCTGTATCATATTCTTGACAGCATGCACTTCCAGCCATCCATATCAGTGTCTAGCATAGGTGACTGTACATGGGATGGATACCCAGCTCGAATGGTCTCCAGATGGCCCCTCCTTCAGTTTCTGTCCCAGGTTTTGTTTCGATATTTGCTCCCTTGAGCATTTTTGTTACTCCTTCTAAGTAGGACTGAGGCATTCCCTCATGGTTTTCCTTCTTCATGAGCTTCATGTGGTCTGTGAGTTGAGTCTTCGCTATTACAAGCTTTTGGGCTAACATCTGCTTAACAGTGAGTAAATACCATGTGTGTTCTTTTGTGATTGAGTTAACTCACTCAGGATGATATTTTCTAGTTCATCCATTTACCTAAGAATTTCTAGAATTCATTATTTTTAATAGCTGAGTAATACTCCATTGTGTAAATGTACCACATTTTTGTATCCATTCCTCTGTTGAAGGGCATCTGGGTTCTTTCCAGCTTCTGCTATTATAAATAAGGCTGCTATGAACATAGTGGAGCAGTGTCCTTGTTATATGTTGGAGCATCTTCTGTGTATATGCCCAGGAGTGGTATAGCTGGGTCTTCAGGTAATGCTATGTCCAATTTTCTGAGGAATCACCAGACTGATTTCCAGAGTTGTTGTACCAGCTTGCAATCTCACCAACAATGGAGGAGTGTTCTTCTTTCTCCCCATCCATGCCAGCATCTACTATCACCTGAGTTTTTGATCTTAGCCATTCTGACTGGTGTGAGGTGGAATCTCAGTGTTGTTTTGATTTGCATTTCCCTGATGACTAAGGATGTTGAGCATTTCTTAAGGTGCTTCTCGGCCATTTGAGTTTCCTCAGTTGAGAATTCTTTGATGAATTAATGGTGTCTTGGTTTTTAATAGCAGAATAGTATTCCATTGTGTAGATGTACCAAATTTTCTCTTTTTTTAATTTATTGGATCATCTGGGTATATGATTAGGAGTGGTATAGGTGGGTCCTGAGGTAATGCTATGTCCAATTTTCTGAGGAACCACCAGACTGACTTCCAGATTGGTTGCACCATCTTACAATCCCAACAACAATGGAGGAGTGTTCCTCTTTCTCCACATCCTCGCCAGCATCTACTATTACCTGAGTTTTTGATCTTAGCCATTCTGATTGGTATGAAGTGGAATCTCAGGGTTGTTTTGATTTGCATTTTTCTGAAGACTAAGGATACTGAACATTTCTTTAGGTGTTTCTTGGCTATTTGAGTTTCCTCAGCTAATAATTTTTTTGTTTAGCTCTATACCCCATTTTTCAATAGGGTTATTTGGTTGTCTGGAGTCTAATTTCTTGAGTTTTTTTGTATATATTGGATATTAGCTGTCTATCGGATGTGGGATTGGTAATCTGTTTGTTGCCGCTTTGTCCTATTGATGGTGTCTTTTGCTTTACAGAAGCTTTGCAATTTTATGAGGTTCCATTTGTCAATTCTTGATCTTAGAGCATAAGCCATTGGTGTTCTGTTCAGGAACTTTTCCCCTGTGCCCAGGTATTAGATTGTCTTCCCCACCTTCTCTTCTATTAGCTTCAGTGTATCTGGTTTGATGTGAAGGTCCTTTCTCCAATTGTTCTTGAGCTTCTTACAAGGAGATAATAATGGATCAATTTGCATTCTTTTACATATTGTCTTCCAGTTGAACCAGCACCATTTGTTGAAAATGCTGTCTTTTTTTCCACTGGACAGTTTTAGCTTCTTTGTCAAAGATTAAGTGACCATAGGTGTGTGGGTTCATTTTTGGTTCTTCAGTTCTTTTCCATTGATCTTCTTGTGTTCTTTGTACCAATATCATGCCGTTTTTAGCACTATTGCTCTGTAGTACAGCTTGAGGTCAGGCATGGTAATTACCCCAGAAGTTCTTTTATTGTTGAGAATAGTTCTCGCAATCCTGGGTTTTTTGTTATATCAAATGATTTTGAGGATTTTTCTTTGTAATTCTGTGAAGAATTGAGTTGGGATTTTAATGCGGATTGCATAAAATCTGTAGATTGCTCTTGGAAGGATGGCCATTTTTACTATATTAATCCTGCCAATCCATGATTATGGGAGATCTTTCCATCTTCTGAGTTCTTCTTCATTTTCTTTCTTAAGAGACTTTAAATTCTTGTCATACAGATCTTTCACTTGCTTGGTTAGATTTACACCAAGGTATTTTATATTATTTGGGACTATTGTGAAGGGTGTAATTCTTTTCTAACCTGTTTAACTTTTGAGTAAAGGAAGGCTACTGATTTGTTTGAGTTGATTTTGTAACCAGCCACTTTGCTGAAATTTTTTTTTTTTAATCAGGTTTAGGAGTTCTCCGGTGGAAGTTTTGGGGTCACTTAATTATGCTATCATATCATCTACAAATAGTGATATTTTGACTTCTTCCTTTCCTATTTGAATCCTTTCGGCTTCTCTTTGTTGTCTAATTGCTCTAGCTAGGACATCCAATACTTTATTGGGCAGCCTTGTCTAGTACCTGACTTTAGTGGGATTGCTTCAAGTTTCTCTCCATTTAGTTTGATGTTGGCTACTGGTTTAGTGTATATTGCTTTTACTATAATTAGGTATGGGCATTGAATTCCTAATCTTTCCAAGTCTTATACCATGAAGGGATTTTGAATTTTGTCAAATGCTTTCTAGGCATCTAGTGAGATGATCATGTGGGTTTTTTTTTTTGTGTGTGTGTGTTTGTTTATATTGTGGATTACATTGATGGATTTTGGAATACTGAACCATCCCTTCATTCCTGGGATAAAGCCTACTTAATCATGATGCACGATTGTTTTGCTGTGTTCTTCTATTCGGTTTGCGAGAATTTTATTGAGTATTTTTTGCATTGATATTCATTAGGGAGAATTAGTTTCTGTTGTTTTATCTCCCATTTCAGTTCTGATTTTAATAATTTGGATACTGTCTCTGTGCCCTCTGGTTAGTCTGGCTAAGTGTTTATCTATCTTGTTGATTTTCTCAAAGAACCAGCTTCTGGTTTTGTTAATATTTTGTATAGTTCTTTCTGTTTCTACCTTGTTGATTTCAGCCCTGAGTTTGATTATTTTCTACTGCACTTGGGAGTATTTGCTTCTTTTCCTGTAAGGCTTTTAGGTGTGTTGTCAAGTTGCTAGTGTATGCTCTCTCCAGTTTTTTTTTTTTTTTTTTTTGAAGACACTTAGAGCTATGAGTTTTCCCCTTAGCACTGCTTTCATTGTGCCCCACAGGTTTTGGAACGATGATCCTTCATTTTCATTAAATTCAGAAAGTCTTTAATTTCTTTCTTTATTTTTTCCTTGACCAAGTCATCATTGAGTAGAGCATTGTTCAGTTTCCACATGTATGTGGGATTTTCATTGTTTTTGTTATTATTGAAGACCAACCTTAGTCCATGTCGATCTGATAGGATTTATGGCATTATTTCAATCTTTTTGTATCTATTGAGGCCTGTTTTGTGACCAATTATATGGTCTATTTTGGAGAAGGTACCATGCGGTGCTGAGAAAAAAATTACCTTCTTTTGTTTTAGGATGAAATGTTCTATAGATACTTGTTAAGTCCATTCGGTTCATAAATTATGTTAGTCTTACTGTGTGTTTGTTTAGTTTCTGTTTCCATGATCTGTCCATTGCTGAGTGGGGTGTTGAAGCCCCCCACTATTATTGTATGAGGTACAATGTGTGCTTTGAGCTTTAGTAAAGTTTCTTTTATGTATGTAGGTGCCCTTGCATTTGGAGCATAGATGTTCAGAATTGAGAGTTCATCTTGGTAGATTTTTCTTTTGAGGAGTATGAAGTGTCCTTCCTTATCTTTTTTGATAACTTTTGGTTGAAAGTTGATTTTATTCAAAATTAGAATGGCTATACCAGCTTGTTTCTTGGGACCATTTGCTTTGAAAAATTTTTTCCAGCCCTTTACTATGAGGTAGTGTCTGTCTTTGCCACTGAGGTGTGTTTCTTATATGCAGCAAAATTCTGGGTCCTGTTTATGTATCCAGTCTGGAAGTCTCCATCTTTTTTGGGGGGGAGGGGGATTGAATCCATTGATGTTAAGAGATATTAAGGAAAATTGTGTCCTCCTGTAATCTTTTTTATTAGAGGTGGAATTATGTTTGTGTAGCTATCTTCTTTTGGGGTTGTTGGAAGATTACTTCTTTGCTTTTTCTAGGTTGTAGTTTTCCTCCGTGTGCTGTTCCAGCAATTATCTTTTGAAGTGCTGGATTTGTGGAAAGATATTGTTTAAATTTGGTTTTGTCATAGAATATCTTGGTTTCTCCATCAATAGTGATTGAGAGTTTTGCTGGGTATAGTAGTCTGGGCTGGCATTTGTGTTCTCTTAGGGTCTGTATATCAGTACAGGATCTTCTGGCTTTTATATTCTCTATGAGATCTGGTGTAATTCTTATAGGTCTGCCTTTATATGTTACTTGACCTTTTTCCCTTACTGCTTTTAGTATCATTTTCTTTGTTTTGTGCTTTTGATGTTTTGATTATTATGTGATGGAAGGAATTAATTTTCTGGTCTAGTCTATTTGGAGTTCTGTAGGCTTCCTGTATGTTCATAGGCATCTTTTTCTTTAGGTTAGGGAAGTTTTTCTCAAGCTGCCTCTGGGGTCCTGAAATCCTGCAGCTCTGTGTGCAGTGGTTCCTTCAGTGTGTCTTAGGATATGGTCTCTTCAATGGAGCAGACCAGCTAGGTGTCTGCCTCAGCCAAGATGGTACCACCTTTTCTTTATCCATTATTCAAATTAGGGACATCAATATTGATTTCAGTTTCTAGTTATTAATAAAGCTGCTATGAACACAGTTTGAGCAAGTGTCTTTGTGAGATGTTGGAGCATTTTTTTTTTTTGTATATGTCCAAGAGTTGTTTAGCTGGAACTTGAGGTAGAGCTATTCCCACTTTTCTGAGAAAATGCCAAATTGATTTCCAAAGAGGTTATACAAGTTTGCACTTTGACCAGCAATGGAGAAGTGTTCTCCTGGTTCATTCTCACCAGCATGTGCTACCTCTATAGTTTTTGATCTTAGCTGTTCTGACAGCTGTAAGATGGAACCTCAGGGATGTTTTCATTTACATTTCTCTGATGACTAGGGCCACTGAACATTCCCATAAGTGCTTCTCTGCCATTACAGATTCCTCTGTTAAGAATTCTGTTTTGTTTTGTATCCCATTTTTATTGTGTTTGTTGGGTTTTGGGTATGTAATTTCTTGAGTTCTTTGTCCATTTTGGATATTAGCCTTCTGACACATGTGGGGCTGGTGAAGGTCTTTCCCCAATCTGTAGGCTGCTCAATTATCCTAATGACAGTGTCTTTTGCTTTACAGAAGCTTTGCGGTTTCATGAGATCCCATTTATCCATTGTTAATCCTAGAGCCTGAGCCATTGATGTTCTGATCAGGAAATTGTCTCCTGTACCAATGTGCTCAAGGGTATTTTCTACTTTTTCTTTTATGAGATTTAGTGTTTCTGGTTTTATGTTGAGATTCTTGATCCACATGGATTTGAGTTTTATGCAGGGTAATAAATATATTTCTATTTTCATTTTGCTACATTTAGACATCCAGTTAGTCCAGCAGAAATTGTTGAAGATGCTTTAATTTTCTCACTATATGGTTTTGTCTTCATTATCAAAAATCAAGTGTTTATAGGTGTGTGGGTTTATTTATGGTGTCTTTTATTCAGTTCCATTGATCAGCTTGCCTGTTTCTCTAAGAATTCCATGCTGTTTTTGTTACTATTGCTCTGTAGTACACTCTGGTAGTTTCCCCCTGAAGTGACTTTATTGCTCAGGATTATTTTGGGTATCCTGCATTTTTGTTTTTTCATACACAGTTGAGAATTGTTCCTTCAAGGTCTATAAAAACTTACGTTGAAATTTTAATGGAGATTACATTGACTCTGTAGATTGCTTTTGGTAAGATAGCTATTTTCACTCTGTTAATCCTACCTACTCATGAGTACTAGCAATCTTTTCATCTTCTGATATCTTCTTCAATTTCTTTCTTCAGGAACTTGAAATTCTTATTATTGAGTTTTTTCACTTGCTTAGTTAAAGTTACATCAAGATATTATATATATATATATATATATATATAATGATTATTTTTATATAAATACATATCTATATCTATTTATATACATACACATACACACATATCTATATACAATGTTTATATATTATTCATGGCTATTATAAAGGGTGTTGTTTCCCTGATAATTTTCTTGGCCCATTTTTCACTTTTATAAATAAGGGCCACTGATTTCTTTGAGTTAATTTTGTATCCCTCTTCTTTGCTGAAGGTGTTTGTCCACTTTAGGAATTCTCTGGTAGAATTTTGTAGTTATTCTGGTAGAATATGTGTATTATCATGTCATCTGTAAATAGCAATACTTTGACTTCTTTCATTACAATTTGCATCTCCTTGATCTCCTTTTGGTGTGTCATTGCACTGGCTAGAACTTCAAGTACTATATTGAATAGTTAAGGAGAGAGTGGGCAGCCTTGTCTAATCCCTGGTTTTGGGGGTCTTGCTTTAAGTTTCTCTCCATTTAGTTTTATGTAGGCTATTGGCTTGCTGTATTTTACTTTGATTATGGTTAGGTATTTGCCACATATCCCTGATTTCTGTAACACCTTTAACATGAAGGGATGTTGGATTTTATCAAAGGCTTTTTTTAGCATCTAATGATTTAATCATATGATTTTTTCTTTCATATTTTTTACAAGTGAATATGTCTCATTTATTAAGTTTATAGAAAACCCTTAACTGTATAAAACTTACAGGGAAATGGCCATATTTGAAAACAGCTAAAAGGATCTGAGTAGAACACAGAATCGTAATGAGTGGTGTCATAGAACACATTAAAGAGGTATGTATAGTTGTTCCCACCGATACCTGTACTATCAAATTCTTAAGTATTGATTTGTACTGCATGTTTTCCCACTGAGATATCTCTTTATTTTTCAAAGCACAAGGAGCTGCTACTTCTGACTGAGCCCAGCATTTCAAAATTGGGAACTCTTGGTCACAGTTCAATATAGTAAGTCAGGGTTGTTTCCACAATGGAAATAATGAGGGTGTTTCCATTTTGCCTATGTGGCCGGTGATAGCAATAGTTCTCCGGTAAAAAGGCCTGGAAGCATTTGATGCACTGTGCATCTTGCTGGGTATAAATGAGGATTGCATATTCTTTGGACAAATTGTTGGGGCTTCTATATTAAAACTTTCTGATAACATCATTGCCTCTCTTACATTTCTTTCTCATAATGAAGCCAACTCATAGGGATCCACAAAGAGTCCTGTTGGAATGTAATATTTAATCAAGAGCTGGTGGGTCTGTAAGTCCTCAATGCTTCCTGTAAATTTCACTTTTATTAAAAGGTCTCTGTGGAAACCATTTTTCAAAAATTCTTGCTTCAAAATAATTTCAGAACATGTAGCCCTTACACCAGCACTGAAGGGGGCATCACTGAAGTCCAGAGCCGACCAGCCCAGCCGCCCAGAGAAGCAGCCAGGCCACAGAGCCAGTAGCCAGGACGCTGGAGCCAGACACCCGAGTTCTTTCATTTTTTATATTGTGGATTATGTTGATGAATTTTTGTATATTGTACATTCCTGAATTCCTGGGATGAAGTCTGTTTGATCTTAATGGACCATGTCATCGATGTGGTCCTGGATTCAGTTTTCGAGTATTTTATCAAGTATTTTTTCATCAATATTCATAAGAATTAGTCTGAAGTTTTCTTTGTTGAGTGTTTATATGGTTTAGGTATCAGGGCTACTGTGGCCTCACTGAATGATTTTAGTAGTGTTCCTTCTGTTTCTATTCTGTGGAAAGTTTGAGAAGTATTGATATTATCTCTTTCAAAATCTGGTAGACTTCTGCACTAAGACCCTCTGTCCCTGAGCTCTTTTTTGTTTGAGAGACCTTTAATGATTGTTTCTATTTTTTTAGGAGTTAAAAGACTGTGTAAATAGTTTATGTGATCTTGATTTAAAGTTGCTAATGGCACCTGTCTTTCTGTCTTTTGGTTAGTTTGGCTAAGGGTTTATCTATCTTGTTTATTTTCTCAAAGAACAGCTGTTGGTTTCATTGATTCTTCTAATTTTTTAAAATTTTGTTTCAAATTGATTGATTTCAGCCCTGATCTTGATTATTTCCTGCCTTCTTCTCCTTTTTGGTATTCTTCTCTCTCTCTCTCTCTCTCTCTCTCTCTCTCTCTCTCTCTCTCTCTCTCTCTCTCTATTTTCTAGAGCTTTCAGGTGCACTTTTAAATTTCTGGTATGAGAAATTTCTAATTGCTTCATGGAGGCACTTAGTGCTAGGAACTTTCCTCTTTATTGTGTCCTTTAAATTTGGGTATGTTGTACCTTCATTTTCATTGAATTCTAAAATGTCTTTCTTTATTTCTTTCCTAACCTAGAGTTCACTGAGCAGACACTGTTTCAATTTCCATGAGTATGTAGGTTTTCCGGAGTTTCTGTTGTTGAACTCAAACTTTAATCCATAGTGTTCTGATAAGATACAAAGGAGTATTTTAGTTTTCTTGTATCTGTTGAGGCCTGCTTTGTGACTGACTATATGGTCAATGTTAGGGAAAGATCCATGAGGTTCTGAGAGAAGGTATATTCTTTTGTGTTTGGGTAAAATATTCTATAGATGTCTGTTAGGTCCATTTCATTAATAATGTCTATTAATCCCATTATTTATCTGTTTAGTTTTTGTCTGGATGACCTGTCAATTGGTGGGAGTATGGTGACAAAGTCTCCCACTATTAATCTATGGGGTTCAGTGTGTGATTTAAGTTTGGCTTCTTTTACAATTGCGGATGCCTTGTGTTTGAGACACAGATGTTCAGAATTCAAGTATCGTCTTGATAAATTTATCCTTTGATGAGTATGAAGTGTCCTTTCTTGCCTATTTTGACTAAAGTTGATTGAAAGTCTATTTTAGAAGATATTAGAATGGCTACTCTAGGTTGCTTCTTGAGTCCATTTGCTTGGAAAGCATTGTTCCAGTCCTTTACTCTGTAGTAATATCTATCTTTATTGCTAAGGTGTGTATCTTCTATGCAACAGAATGATGGATCCTGTTCTCATATCCATTCTGTTACTCTGTGTCGTTTTATTGGGGGAATTGTTTTGAAAGAAATTAATGACTAGTGACTGTTATTTAGATGTTTTTGGTGTTAGTGTTGGGGGGGGCGTGTGTGTGTTTGTGTGTGTGTGTGTGTGTGTGTGTGTGTGCTTTCCTTGTTTTTGCTGGTATGTAATTCCTTATTTCCTTTGTTTTCTTGGATGTAGTTATTCTTGTTGGGGTGCAGTTTTCCTTCTAGTATTTTCTATAAAGCAGGGTTTGTGGATAGATATTGTTTGAATTTGGATGTGTTTCGAAATATCATGTTTTCTCCATCTATGGTAATTGAGAATTTTGCTGATTATACTCTAGGTTGGCACCTGTGGGTTTTTTTTTTTTTTTTTTTTTTTTTTCAGTTTCAGGATATTTCTCCAGGCCTTTCTAGCTTTGAGAATCTCTGTTGAGAAATTGGGTGTAATTCTGATAGGTCTGCCTTTGTATGTTTCCTAGTCTTTTTCTTATGTCCCAGTTTAATATTCTCTCTTTGTTCTATCGAGTTTGTGTTTTGATTATTATATGCTGGGAGAATTTTCTTTTCTGATCCAGGCTAATTGGTGTTCTATAAGCTTCTTGTATGTTTATAGGCATTCATTTAGTCTGAGAAAGTTTTCGTCTTTGATTTTGTTGAGAATATTTTCTGGGCCTTGGAGCTGGTACTCTTCACTTTTTTCTATTCCTATTATTCTTAGATTAGGTCTTTTCAAGGATTCCCAGAACTTCTGGATGTTTTCTGTCAGGAATTTTTAGACTTAGCATTTTCTTTGATGGATGTATCAGTTTATTCCATTGTATTTTATAAACCTGAGATTCTCTCTTCCATTTCCCATATTCTGTTGATGATACTTGCATATGTTGTTCCTCTTTTCTAGGTTTTTCATCTCTAGGATTTTCTCGGTTTATGTTTTCTTTATTGCTTCTATTTTCAACTTAAGGTCTTATACAGTTTTATTTATTTTCTTCCCCTTTTTAACTGTATTTTCCTGTATGTCTTTAAGGTATTTGTTTCCTCTTTAAAGACCTTTATCTTGTTGAATGTATTTTTCTGTATTTCTTTAAGTGGTTTATTCATTTCCTCTTTAAAGGCCTCTATCATTTTTTTAGTGGTTTTGGTTATGTTAGGATATCCAAGGCTTTCTATAGCAAGGTAAGTGTGCTTTGGCGGTATCATATTACCCTGGGTTTTGTTAACTTGTGTTCTATTGAGGGCCTTTAACCATCAGGATAGTTTTGGTCCCTAGATATTTTTCTTGTAGTATGTATTGGGAGGGGAGTGAACCTCAGTGTTCCAGGTGTGGCAGGCCTCTGTTAGGTATCCTTTGGCTGTATGGTTCTAGTTCTGTAGGTCTTTATGACTCCAGAGCCACAGGCTCTGATGGTAAGAGCTGAGGTGGCAAGAGAATAAGGATCTTCTTGGGATATCAGGCTGCTCAGGGCAGCATGGCTTGGCCCAGAGGGCTCAGCTAGCAGAGAATGGGTAGGGGAAGAGAAATTAGCTTGTATGGCTCAGGAGACTCAGGTCTAATGATAGTGGAGGGGTGGGGGAGAGGCAGCAAGGGAATGGAGCAAAACCTCTTCTTCTAAAGTATCTATTTTTAAAAATTATTTCTGTTTTTTTAATTAGTGATTGTTAGGCTTTTTCCTGTGTGTTCATCTTTTTGTTCTTGAACTTGCTAGTCTTTATAGTCTTTATTGTCACCTTGATAAAATTTAGAATCACTTGGGAAAGAGTAAACCTCAAGTGAAGAATCACGTTGATCAGATTGCCCTATGAACATACCTTCTGGGGCATTGTCGTGATTGATGATTGATGTAGAAAATCCCAATCCATTGTGAGCAGCAGTGTCTTTAGGCTGGTAGGTCTGGGCTATATAAGAAAACTATCTGAGGATGAACAAGAGAACAAACAAACAAACAAAACAAAGAACAAAAAACCCACCTATCCTGATTTCTCCTTCAGGTTCCTGATTTGAGTTCTTACCTTGAGTTCCCCCAATAATGGAGTAGACTTAGATGTGTAAAATGAAGTTTATTGTTTTATTTTCAGGTTGTGTTTGGCCAGAGTGTTTTATCTCAGCAATATATAAGCAAAGTAGAAAAATCTTTCTGTTGTATTTGATATAAATTTTATTATACTTATTATTTATTTGGGGGGCATAAATGTCAGCAGCTGTATAGTCTGTATGTGACCCAGTGATTCAATTTAAATCATCTGGCTTGTCATTCAGTGCTTTAGCAATCTCAGACATCTCACCCACCTTGTATAACTTTCTGATTCTGTCATTTGTGATTATTTTCATCTTCCTATGAGTCTAATTTAAGCTATGATATTATTCATGGAAGATTTTTATATTAAATCTCACTTTGTTAGTCTTTCTGCCTATGTTTTCTTAAATTTTTGTTTAATAATTTACATAAAATTTAGTGTATTTCTTTATTTTATTTTACTGACATGAAAAACACTTGAAGATTGAGCTGTGGTTTACTTTTTTGGGGTTGTATGAATCAACTTTTCATCTAATACCTGCACCATGCCTGCTAATCTTTGGGAAACACACCATTTTACTTCAAATCAGAGCCAAATCTTATGTAGATAGAGTTGCTACTTATTTACTTATTTGATTTAGCTCCCCTGCCATGGTCAAGCCATTAAAAACATTTTTGTCTACCTGGAACTGGTAGGTACCTCAGGGCATCCTGTGGAGTCAGTAATTCTCTCCTAGCTTCACTGCAATAGTGGGTCAGTTCATTATTTATTAGTTGTAATTACTTTCCACAAAATTTGTAGTTTAAATAATAGATTCTTTCTACAGTTCTGGAGATCAGAAGTCTGATTTGACCTCATTCCATAGGGTCAAGTTAACAAAAAGATATTTTGCCTTTTAGATTCATTGCAGGATAGTCCAGCCCATGGCTTTCCCCATTCACTTGTGGCTACAGCCACTTAACAGTTTCTGGTTGTCTTATTTGCTTTTCAAAGAAATGTCACAACAGTAAACTTTCAAGAAATACTCTTTGGTCTTTCTTTTTTGTCACATCTTTTTCCTTTTCTTTATAAATTTTGACAGGATATTAGGGAGTCCAAATGAACAATCAAAGGTAGGTTTTCTAGGTAGGTTTTCTATCTCATCACTTAGAGCCTTGATCACACCTGCAAATTTTTTGTTGTGTAAAGTAATATACATAGGGACTTGGGGCATAAACATTTTGGGGGAACATTATTCCATCTACACCACAGTTTCTCTTATTTTGTGTAAATATAACAATATACTTAAAAATTAAATGTAGAATTTCATGTGGTTGTTAATGAGAGATGTATAAAAAAATTCATTAATTAAATGAGTTCCTTCGTTTTCTCCATCACTCCATGTTCTCTTCCACTGCTCTACCATATTGAGCTACAAACCAGTCAATTGATCCTGCAAGCAAACATCGAAGAAAGAGTTCTGCTGCTACAAATTGGGATAATTATGCTCTAATTGTATTTTGAGAGAAAAGTTTTATTTTAACAGGAAGGGTGATATGTAGGAGGAGCTAAGGTGGGAGGAGTACTGAGAGGAAGAGAAGGAGTAAGGAGAGGAGGAGAAGTAGGAGAGGAGAAGCTAGGTGATGAGAGAGAGAAAGAGGGGGAGACAGAGAGGCAGATGTTCATGTATCTCCACCAGTCAAAGATAGTTGATATATCTAGGTTGGGTAGTGGGTTACACCTCTGATTGAGCAATACCAAACTTATAAAGCCTTTGATTAACATTTTTTTTTTTAAAAATGTATAAGTGCAAAAAGGAAAAGGGGGCATGGGATAGGGGTTTTCTAAGAGGGGAAGGGAATGGGGAAAGGGGATGGCATCTGAGGTGTAAATAAAATATCCAATAAAAAATAATAATGCCAATAAATCTAAAGAATAACAAATTTCTGTTAGATTCAGCGTATTTTGTTTTATGTGGAAGTCCTTGATCCACTTGGACTTGAGCTTTGTACAATGAGATAAAAATAGATCAATTTGCATTCTTCTACATGCCAAACACAAGTTGAACTAGCACCATTTGTTCAAAACGTTGTCTTTTTGCGACTGGGTGGTTTTGGTTTCTTTATCTAAGATCACATATCCATAGACATGTAGGTTTATTTCTGGGTCTTCAGTTCTATTCCAATGATCTACCTGTTTGTTTCTGTGCCAGTACCATGTGGTTCTTATGACTATTGCTCTGTAGTTGAGTTTGAGGTCAGGGATGGTGATTCCCCAGTTCTTTTATTGTTGGGAATTGTTTTTACTATCCTGGGTTTTTTGTTATTCCAGAGAAAGTTGAGAATTTCTCTATCTTTGTGAAGAGTCGTGTTGCAATTTTGACGGGAATTGCATTGAATCTGTACATTGCTTCTGATAAGATGGCCATTTCTTTACTATTTTAATCCTGCCAATCCATGGGAGATCATTCTATCTTCTGAGGTTTTCTTTGATTTTTTTCTTTAGACACCTGAAATTCTTGTCATACAGATCTTTCACTTGTTTGGTTTGAGTTTTGCCAAGATAGTTTATATTATTTGTTACTATTGTGAAGGATGTTATTTCCTTATTTTTTTTTCTCAGCATGTTTATCCTTTGTGCACAGAAAAGCTATTGATTCTAGCCACTTTGCTGAAGTTGTTTATCAGGTATAAAAATTCTCTGCCAGAATTTTGTGGGTTGTTTATATATACTATCATATCATCTGCAAATAGTGATATCCTGAATTCTGCCTTTCCAATTGGTATCCTCTTGACCTCCTTTTGTTTTCTAATTGCTCTTGCTAGAAGTTAGAGTACTATATTGAATGGATGGGGAAGAATGGGCAACATTGTCTTGTCCCTGGTTTTAGTGGGATTGCTTCAAGTTTCTCTCCATTTAGTTTGATGTTGGCTATTCATTTGCTGTATATTGCTTTTATTATCTTTAGGTATGTGCCATGCATTCCTGATCTTTCAAAGACTTTTAAAATGAAGGGGTGTTGAATTTTATCAAAGGCTTTTTGAGCATCCAATGAGATGATAATGTGTTCTTTCTTTCTTTCTTTCTTTCTTTCTTTCTTTCTTTCTTTCTTTCTTTCTTCTTTCAGTTTGTGTATATAATGGATTACATTGAAGGTGTTCAGTATATTGAACCATCCCTGCATCCCTGGGATGAAGCCTACTTGATCATGATAAATGATCCTTTTGATGTGTTCTTGGATTTGGTTTGAGAGTACTTTATTGAGTATTTTTGCATAGATATTCATAACGGAACTTGGTCTGAAGGTTTTTTTTTTTTTTTTTTTTTTTTGGTTGGGTCTTTGTGTGGTGTTTGTATCAGCATAACTGTGGCATCAGACACCAGGGGAGCAGAGATATCCCTAGGACCCTACTGGGTTGACATTAGCCAAAATACCCAACAAAAGGGAGAGAGAACCTGTAGAGACCATTTCCAGTAGATAGGCATGGCCCCCACCTGAGGGATGGGGCCACCCTACCCATCTCAAAAATTTTAATCCAGAAGTGTTTCAGTCTATAGGAAACACAGGAACAAAAAATGGAGCAGAGACTGAAGGAAAGGCTGTCCAGAGATTACCACCTTGGGATCCATCTCATTGCAGACACCAACCCCCAACACTATTGCTAATGCCAAGAAGTGCTTGCTGACAGGAACCTGATATAGTTGTCCTTTGAAAGGCTTTGCCACCACATGAATAACTGAAAAGCAGATTCTCAGCCAACCATCAGACTGAGCTCAGGGATCACAATAGAAGAGTTGGGAGAAGGACTGAAGAAGCTGAAGGGTATTTCAACCCCATAGGAAGAACAACAATATCAACTAATCGACCCCTCCCTCCACATACCTTGCAAAGCTGCCAGGTACTAAACCACCAGCCAAAGAGTATACATGGATGGACCCATGTCTCCATCTACATATGTAGCAGAGGATTGCTGTATCTGGCATCAATAAGAGGGATGGCTTCTTCTGTGGAGACTGTTGGGATAGGCTGTTTGTCCTATGTGCCCCAGCATAGGGGGATGGTAGAGGGGTAAGGAAGGAGATTGTAGTTGGGGGAGCACCCTCATAAAGGCAAAAATGAGAGGGGATGGGATGGAGGGTTTCCAGAAGGGAGAAGAAAAAAGGGGGACAACATTTGAAATGCAAATAAGTAAAATAACCAACAAAAGAAGAAATTTCTCTGTATTCTAATTGAAAGCTTCAGATAAAATAATTAAGAGATTTTACTAATTTTATGACATTGAGTCCCAACAAGATAGAGAGGTTGAACAGTATTTAGAGATAGCATAAAGTTATTTTATATGCATTTGGGGTGGGATACCATGGAAATGTTTTTTTTTTTTTTTATTGCATGTTTTGTCTCTTTTAATTAGCACCAGATATCTGGCAGTATAATGGTAGAGAAAGATAGGTTATCACTCTGTTATCTATATATGGACTGTCTTTATCATGCTAGATGTTAAAATATATTCTAGACTCTTATCAAAATCATGCAGTTTAATTTTAAATCTGAATATTCTAAGAACAGAGCTCCTTACAGGGCTAGAGATAGACTGAAAATCATTATGAACTAAAATAGTACAAGACAGAAATAAAGAGTAAGGTTTTTAGATTGGTTGTATTGAAAATTTGGTATGCTTCATTGCTTTAAATTATGTATGTATTTGAATAGATAAAATACATTTTGAACAAATCCATTTTAATGGTGTTGAAATGGTAACTATGTTCATGTAGGATAATTAAAGATAAGAGAAATGAAACCTATTAATTAAATTTTGATAATATGTGGAATAATTGGAATATATATTGTTTTAGGGTTTTACTACTGTGAGCAGACACCATGACCAAAGCAAGTCTTATAAATGATAACATTTAATTGGGGCTGGCTTACAGGTTCAGAGGTTCCATCCATAGTCATCAAGGCAGGAAGCATGGCAGCATCCGGGAAGGAATGGTATAGGAGGAACTGAGAGTTCTATATCTTCATCTGAAGGCTGCTAGCAGAATACTGACTTCCAAGTAGCTAGGATAAGAGTCTTATAGCCCACAGCCACAGTGCCACACCTACTCCAACAAGGCCACACCTACTAATAATAATGACACTTTCTGTGCTGAGCATATGCAAACCATCACATATATCATGGTTTCTTTTGTACTGAGGAGAAGAACTGAAGATGTGCCTTTCTAATAAAAGAACTATTGGAACAAGGAACAGACAATAAAGTAATAATAAGACACATGGAGAAAATAGACACTCAGGTTAATATAAAATCTAGGCATTGTAAAATATTCCTATGTTATGTATACAAATATCACAAATGATTCTTGTCAAGCAATCTGGTCAGAGTCAATCAAAATTGGTTGGATGATAATAATTATATCATCTAAATATTGTTGTGTTTTGCATGCATGTTTATGTGTGTGTTCTTTTCTGTGTGTACACATACCTGTGTGATCACCTGTGTGTAGAAGGAAGAGGTTGATATCAGGTGTCATTCTCCATCATTCTCTACATCCTTTACTGCCCCAGAGTTTCTTGTTCATCTCTGAGACAATTGATTTGGAATAGCTTTTGATTTGGAGCTAGCCACCTTGTCTTAGCTATGACCTGTCTCAACCTTGTTCGTGCTAGGATTACAAGTTCATGTGGCAGCCATTCTTCCCAAACTTTCATATTGGTGCTGGGGACATGAGTTCCAGTCATCGCACGTGTATGGTAAATTGTATGGATATGGAGCGGCCGGGAGCCCCCGGAGGTCGTGGTGTGGGGCTTTCCGTGCAGAGCCTCACAGGCCGGGGCCTCAGGGGAGGCTCCAGTACACTGGCGGGGAGGTGGCAGTGTGTGTGGAGGAGGTGGCCGCACCTGTCAGGAGCCACATTAGAAATGGAGCAGCCATTCCTGTTAGATGATGAAGAACAAGATCCAGAACCACAGCAGAGTTCACAAGAACCCATGCAAGTCCACGACGCCGTCGAAGATGCCGAGCTGATGTTTGTTGGAGTAATTTCAACTTCCCAACCAGCCAACTCGAACATTCTAAACAGAGTCACCCCAGGTTCACGGTTAAAAAGAAAGCATAGCCGGCTTAGAGAGGCCACTACTCCAAGATTGCAGCCCTCACGACCTGCCGCCCCCACATCAGAGGCAGTGATTGTCTTGCCGGCGTCTCCAGTTGAATCAAGATCAACAGATAGTCCTATTATTATTGAGCTTTTGTCCGAGTCTGATGATAAAAGTAATTCACCACAAGCTGTGCCTAGTAGCTCATCAAGTGTTGCTCACCTCTGGTTACACTCTCAAGTTCAGAGAATAGTCCAGCGAAGGCAGCGCTTTCAGGAGGAGGTTTGAATGAAAGTTTGTGTGTATCGAAGTGCCATTTTTCCATAAACCCAGAGGCCTGAACGTAGTATTGAGATTGTAGAAGACCTGTCTTCGGCTTTGCCCCCTTCAGGTACTTCCCATACCTCGAGTGCGCAACAAAGGACACCTTCCTTTGATGCTCCCAACTCACTGAACCGTTTTGTGAATGGGGCACCTCTTTCAGAGGCCTCTGTCCACCCTCGCCAGGACAGTGGATTGATGGAAGCGGACTTTTCAAATCCTGCAAGTCAAGAGACTTTTGATCCCAAGAAAGGAAGTTTGACCCTGTTACTTAGTGACCTTTATTATGGACAGTATAAAGGGGATGGGAAGCCAGAGCAGAAGACTCACACAACCTTTAAATGTCCCAGCTGCTTGAAAGCTCTAAAAAAAATTGTTAAATTTATGAACCACACCAAGCATCATTTGGAGCTCGAGAGGCGGGGCAGTGATGACGCCTGGGAGAGCCACACCACCTGTCTCTGCTGCCACCACCAGTTTGCTTCCCCTTTCCAGCTGGAGTGCCACATCGACCGTGTGCACACGGCACCAGACCCTTCTGTGGTCTGCAAAATCTGTGAATTGTCATTTGAGACAGAGCAAGCCCTTTTACAGCACATGAAGGACAATCATAAGCCTGGGGAAATGTCCTATGTGTGCCAGGTCTGTAAGTACAGGTCCTCTGTCTTCGCTGATGTGGAAACACATTTTACAAAGTGCCACGTAAACACTAAGAACCTGCTTTATCCATTTTGTCTTAAGATCTTCAAAACTGGGATGCCGTACATGTGCCATTACAGGGGCCACTGGGAAAGGATCGGCCACCAGTGCTCCAAGTGCTGGCTACAGTTTTTAACCTTCAAGGAGAAAATGGAGCGCATAAGACCCAGTGCCACCAGATGTTTCAGAAGCTTACGCAGCTGGAAGGGTTGCCTCCTGAGACGAAGGTCGTGATCCAGGTGTCAGTGAAGCCTATTGAGTCGGAATCTGTGAAAGTAGCTTCAATCACTGTGAGCACAACCGACTGGGAGCCGTCCTACCCCAGATCTCAAGGCAGACTCTCAAAAAAGTCCTGTTAATTCTAACCTAAGTTCCAATCCAAACCCTTCAGAGAGATGAGAGTACAAACCCATACATCGGTTAGTCACTGGTGCCCAAGATGCTGAACTGATTAACAGATCTTTTCCCCTTGATTTGGAGATAATGCAGGGTTTTGTCTGTTTTTTGAGGGTGACTTTTGTTCTCATTTAGCGCTGGAGTAGGATCCAAGGCTTCACAAACAATAAGCAAGCGCTCTATCACCCCAGTCCCCAGCTACAGCATTTTCTGAGCGAACAGTGAGTGTTATTTAAAATGCATCTGGTTTTCATATTAAGTGTTTGACTTAACACAAGGAAGGTGTTGGTGTCTGTATCCCCGTGAATGGAAAACAAGTTAAAACCGATTTATTAGTATTTCATATAAGTCTAAAGTTTGAGAGCTCTTTTATGTGATGGTTTGAAGTTTGGTGGGCTCACAAGGCCCCACCTCTCCCTGAAGATCTACAGGCAGTTAATGCTTGCTATAGGAGGGAGAGAGCCATCTTAAGTGGTATAGCATGGGTAAATGGACAGATACATGTCCTTCTCAGTCTTGAAGCCAAAGGAATCCTGCCTGAATGTCTTTACCTAAAAGAGTATCCAGGGAGGCCAAGCCATTTCTGTAAAATGCCTGTGTTTGTGAAAGGCCCCTGTAATCATTAAAGCACAACTGTGTAGTCTCAGCGCCACGTGAAACAGTGACAGTAGTTAGAAGACAGACACGGAGCCGATGACCACGGACTTTCTTGATGCTTAGGGAACCGAGAGCTATCCACTCTCGGTTCCCTTTTGGCTAGCTATGTTTGAAGAACTGGCCATGTCCTCCTGGGCCACAGCAGTAAATCAAGTTGTCCCTTCCTGAGGAAAGAAGGCTTGTCATTTGTCGTATGAAGTGTATCGAACCTGAGTTAAAACTGAAAAGGTTTGGAAAAATGGCATCTGTCCAGTCTGTGGCCTGGGCTGAACTTAGTTCTATACTCAAGCTGTAATCGGAACTCGCCTAATGATATTGGACATAGCACAAAAACCCAACCAGGGTGACTAGGATTCAAACCCTCTATGGGGTCTTCGTTTTCTAGTCCATGTGTGTGTATCTTGAGTGATTGAATATGTGAAGCTTACAATTTGATGCCCTGGTGCTTCCCCCCCCCTTGGTGCTAGGGATTAAACACAGGGCCTTACATGTACCACACAAGGACTCTGCCACTGAACTAGATCCCTAGTCACAATTTGTGTCTTGTCTCATATTTAAGTGGTTATAATGTCTGTATAATCTCCGAGTTGATTACACTAATATTGCTTGGGTCTTACTTGAAGCACTTTTGTGTGCAATATATGTCCTAAATGAAGACTTACCTTCTCCTGTCCCTCATACTAAGCTGGTCACTAGCCTGTGGAGGAGCAACTTTACGTTGAACTGTAGAGCATCCTCTGAGGACTGGTCTTCAGCAACTTCAGTAGCATTGGCCCTTTCTGTAAATCTCCAGGGCTGTGTCCTTGAGCCTGGCCTGTTGTCCTTCTCTTGTCCCTCCACCTCCAGGCCAGGTGACCAGCAGCTGCTGCTCATCCCTCAAGGAGTCTGGCTGCACGCTGGTAATAGACACTGGTCTCAAAACTCTTGAGTGTCCTGTTTCTTTCTTTAAAGGTACCTTATCTTGCTGGGTGTGGTAGCACACACTGGTAATAAGAGCTCTTGGGAGGCTGGGGCAGGAAGATCTGGAGTTCAGACTCAGCCTGGGCTCTTCAGAGAGTTCCAAATTACACAGCAAAACCCTGTCCCTGAACACCAAAGAGGCCGTGGGGACAGGTTCCTGAGATGTCAATGTTCCATATTTCCTTTCTCAGTTTAGTGAAGTTTCCTTAGATTCCATGAAAAAAATGGGAAGAGGTTATCCCCAGGCCATGCCCTGGCTCTTAAGGCTGAGGGAGACAAGAGGTTGTATCTTTTGTTTGCTCTGTGCCTGATCATTGATTGTGATCCGCCTCTTGGCTATTTTGATGGGCCTTTGCAGTGATTTTTTGTTGTTGTTGTTTTTGTTTGGTGGTTTTTTTTTTCCACATCACACTCTTTACCCCATACCTTTCCTTTAGGTGTGGAAAGTGTTTATGTCCCACTTATTCTGGTGGAGAAAAAAAAAAAAAGGAAAACAAATTGTATGGATATTTTCTTATCCCCAAATAATTACAATTAAGTGTGATTTCAGTGGAAACATTTTCTTTTTTTTTTCTGTTTTATGTACATTTATTTTTCTCTCTAACAAATATCTATTTTATGTACATTAAAGTTTTGGTCATTGTTTCTTCTTTTTTTCTATTTTTTTATTTATTTTTTTATTGAATATTTTATTTACATTTCAGATGCCATCCCCTTTCCCCATTTCCCCTCCCTAGAAAACCCCTATCCCATGCTCCCTTCTCCTTTTTGCTTTTATACAATTTTTTTAATGTCAACCAAAGGCTTTATAAGTTTGGTAATGCTCAATATCAATTAGAAGTGTAACCTAATACCCAATCTAGATATATCAGCTATCGTTGACTGGCAGAGACATGTGAATATCCACCTCCATGTCTGGCCCACCTCTCTCTCTCTCATTACCTAGCTCCTCCTTTCCTTCTCCTCCTCCTCTCCTTACTCCTCCTCTCTGTACTCCTCCCACCTTAGTTCCTCCTACATATCACCCTTCATGTTAAAATAAAACTTTTCTCTCAAAATACAGTTAGAGCATAACTATACCAATTTATGTCAGTAAGTTGCAAGGTAGACCTAATACCCAGTAAATCATTTTGTTGACTAAGCAGAACCTCTATCATCTCTCCTAAATAAAAGACTTAGTTTTGAACCTGGCTTTTTTTTCTTGGCTTTAGAATGAATGTCAGCTGAAAACCATCCACTCAAATCTTTTCTCTCAAAGTAAATAGCAAGGATTGGCTATGAGACTATAAGTTTTCAACCCCATCAGAAATCCAGAATGACTGAGTTAACTGAGATTATGGGAAGCATAAAGCATAGCTTCTAAAATATAGCCAATTTGTAGAGACCGCTGGACACCTGGACAGTCCCTATACTACAGAATGTTGGAGCATCTGATCTTCAGCCTTCTGGCCCAGGATCATCTGACAGACCTAGTAATGCAGAATTATTAAGGGCTGATTACTCTGTCTTGGCAGATATAATCAGTCGACTATTCTGCAAGTGTGTCCTTTTCTGGACAGTATTTTGTCTGTAGATGGAAAGAGGCAATTCTTGCCTAGTGGCTGTCTCACCACAATTGGAGTAACTCCAAAGATGCTTAATTTCTTCTTAGAATCCAAGACAGGAAGCTGTCAGGAGCAGACAGGTCTCTAATCAAAATGAACATTAATACAGAAATGTTTGTAATGTCAATTCTGTGGATTTCTGATGTTTTGAAAACCAACTATCCATGTAAGGCTATCTGGGCTGTTGTCTGTTAACTCCTCTCAGCTATTTCTAAAGAAAATATAGAAAACTCCCTAACAATAAATGCAAAGCCATGAATTTGCTATAGGCCCTTAACTCACAGTCTAACCATCTCAAATAAGTTAAAAATGTTAAAGAAGAACTGGGTCTAGGCCTTGTATTCCTAAATGTGTTATACAGGCTCAGTGCCTATGATAGTAACAATATTCATCTCACTTTTATATTTATAAGAAGCTCATACCAATAAAAACCTTAAATTTGAAATCAAAGTAAATTTTGTACCATTTAAGAAATTATAACTTCATCTTAATAACAATTATACATATTTCTACCAGTAAGTTATGGCTATGCAATAAATCCTAGCTAATCCTCCCTGTTCCACCGAAACCACTATTTTTTTCCTAGAAAGACAGCCCAATATTAACTACCTCAGTCCCCAAGCCCAGGGAATAGGGGCGCCGACTCTTCATTAACTTCTTCAAGCTGATTATGGGTGTTGAGATATTAGAAGAGGGGTTGGGGGAAGAATAATTTGATAAGGCTCTGACACTGTGTCTTCGCTGCATCCGGCTGGAATTCCAGGGCATCAGAGGTTCATTCAGGTGTGCTCAGCTTGCCTGATGAGTAGATACAGCAAGGCTGTGTATTCTGCAATATACAATTCTCAAAACAAATTTTAGTATCAAGATAATTGTTTGTTTGAATTCTGGAATCTAGTCTTCTGGCTGCCTGCTTCTATCATGTCTAATCCATATGATTCTGGGCGTTTCTATGAAGGTGTGCTCCCACCATCCTCCCATTTTTGCCTCCCTGTTCTCAAATTCCCCAACACTAGGGAATCCAATCTTTCAGGCACCAAGGCCCTTCCCTTCCAATGATGCCTAACCCCTTACTCCATCTTTCTTCCTCCAATTACTATGAGGGTGTGCTCCCACCATCCTCTCATTCTCACTTCCCTGCTCTTGAAATTCCCCAACACTAGGGAATCCAAACTTTAAGGTACCAAGGCTGTCCACTTCCACTGATGCCTGGCAAGGCCACCCTGTACAGGCAAAGCCTTGAGTCTCTCCTTTTGTGTTCTTGGGCTGGAGATTTTAAAATGGCTACTCCAGCTTGTTTCTTAGGACCATTTGCTTGAAAAATTGTTTTCCAGCCTTTTACTCTAAGGTAGAGTCTGTCTTTGTACTGAGGTGGGTTTCCTATATGCAGTAAAATGCTTGGTCCCGTTTATGTATCCAGTCCATTAGCCTATGTCTTTTAATTTGGGAATTGAGTCCATTGATGTTAAAAGATATCAAGGAGCAGTCATTGTTGTCTCCTGTTATTTTTGTTATTAGAGGTGAAGTTATCTTTGTGTGGCTATCTTCTTTTGGATTTGTTGGAAGAGGGTTACTTTCTTGCTCTTTCTAGGGTATAATTTTCCTCCTTGTAGTGGAGCTTTCCCACTATTATCCTTTGTAATGCTGGGTTTGTGGAAAGATATTGTGTAAATTTGGTTTTGTTGTGGAATATCTTGGTTTCTCCATCTATGGTAATTGAGAGTTTTGCTGGGTATAGTAGCCTGGGCTGGCATTTGTGTTCTCTTAGGGTCTGTATGACATCTGTCCAGCATCTTCTAGCTTTTATAGTATCTGGTGAGAAGTCTGGTGTAATTCTGATAGGTCTGCCTTTATATGTTACTTGGCCTTTTTTTTCTTACTGCATTTAATATTCTTTCTTTGTTTTGTGCACTTGGTGTTTTGATTATTATGTGACGGGAGGTATTTCTTTTCTGATCTAGTCTATTTGGTGTTCTATAGGCTTCTTGTATGTTTATGGGCATCTCTTTCTTTAGATTAGATCTCCAGTGTAGTCTCCCTTTGTGATTTCTTGATTGTTTCTACTTCCATTTTTATGTCCTGGATGGTTTTGTTCAATTCCTTCACCTGTTTGGTTGTGTTCTTTTGTAAGTCTTTAAGGGATTTTTGTTTCCACTTTAAGGGTGTCTACCTGTTTACCTGTGTTCTCCTCAAATTCTTTGAGAGTGTTATTTATGCCCTTCTTGAAGTCCTCTATCATCATCATTAGAAGTGATTTTAAATCTGAATCTTGCTTTCCTAGTGATATGGGAAATTCAGGACTTCCTTGTGTGGGAGAACTAGGTTCTAATGATGCCAAGTACCCTGGGTTACTGATTATGATCTGCGCTTGCCTTTTGCCATCTGTATCTCCTTAGTGCTACCTGCCCTGTCCCTGACTGGAGCTTGTCTTTCCTATTTTCTTGGTGGTATCAGAATTTGTGGGTTGGGTGTAACTACTGGGGTAAGCGCTTGGGGCCCAAAATCTGCTCAGTGCTCAAGCTCAAACAGGATACTGCCCCAGTTAGAGCACCTGGGATCCCTGCTTCCTCTGGGTTCTTGGATATTGGTGGCAGAGCTGCCACCCAAGATCTGCCCAGTGCTCTGGCCCAGACAGGAAGAGTGTAGAAACATTTTCAACATTAAATTTTATATCCAAGGTTAGTATATGTGAAATTAGTTGACTTTTAACCCAGAATTTGTGTCTTAGCAGATTCTTTTAAATTTTATTCTTTTGATAAAAGAGATTGGAATACCAGCTATTGATCGTGTGACTATAATTGATCTGGCAATGGAAAGTGAATTTTTTTCTAGTTAATGCAGTGATTGGAATTGATTTAGCAGTAGACCTCATAAAATGTCAATAAAGTACAGAGAATAATGCAAGAATTTCTCTTAAAAATAACTGTAATTCAATTATAGCCCTCAGCCCTGCCTACACTAATTAAGATCATCAGTATTCAGCAGAAGGGTAGATTGCTATTTTGGGTTGATTATTTAGAAACTAATACTGACACAGATAAGAGTCATTCTCTTTATAAAATCCAGTCACATATTTACCATGAATTTTTAAAGCTTCACTTTCTTGTTAGATGTAGAAGGCTAAAAATAACAAGCTGTATGCTTGCTCCAAAATTTTAGTACTTACGCTTTTCACCAAGCTGTACATTCTGTAGGATGTGATATTTTAAAAGTTCTTAGTAATTATTAACAATACACTGGCATAATTTATACCATATGTATCAAACTTAGGTGGTTAGTATATATCATATTGAAAATTGTAGGACACTTTCTGTATCATATTTCTCTTTTCAGCACAGTGTTTGTGACTCTTGCTGACATTGTTTTTTTTTTTTTTTTCACTAATGCTGCTACTCCTTCCTCATTGCTTATCTGCTTCTTAGGCCTTCCAGTTTATCTAATATTTTGCTATAAATTATGTCTTAGATATATTTCAATATGTGTGAAATTATATTTTATCCACACTCAATTGCTCACATGTGCTTGTGTGTGTGTGTGCATGTGTATAAGTGTGTATATGTATGAATGTGTGTTTATATGCATGTGAATGTGTATGAGTGTGTGTGTATGTTTGTGCATGTGTGTATGTGTGGTATGTATGTGTGTATGAGTGTATGTTCGTGTGTATATGTGTGTATTTGTGTGTGTGTATGTGTGTGTGTGGTAGTGCACACACTATAGTGTAATCTTTCTAACAGGCTTAATATGATTTTCATTTAAATTCATGACCAGAGAGCTTTATTGATGTAAGGATACTGAAACTGCTTGGTCTACAACAGAAAATGGATCCAGAGTAGGAGGTAACAATCAATGAACTTCTTTCTTTCTTTGAAAATGACATGTGAAAAGAAAACCAGTGGTACAACTTGGCTTATTCATGTAATTGATCTGCATTCAGGCACCTGCTGCTCATTCCTGCTACCTGGTAATACAGTTTGAGGACTGTGAGGTTGTTTGAGGACCACGCTTTGAATAATAACTTTAGTTACTGTATTTTTTCTTTTCTTATATAATGTTTCCTTCCTGTGAATTGTTGTTTTCTCTTTCCTGTTTTCTTTTATTTTTAAAGAATCTAAAACATCTGTTAAGACTTCCATGCTACAGTACTTTTACCCTGAAGAGTATTCATTTACAAATTTAGATTTTTTCTGATAATCAATGCTTCTATATTTCTCTAATCTGTAATTATTACCTGCACTTGTGTGTAGGCTTAGATTTTTCAAAACCTACTTCAATAAGGGTTTTTAAATGCTTTAGCCTCCCTTCTAGCCCACCGCCTACCAGAGGTGCATTTCTCTGTACTAAATACATACTCAAAAAACAATGATCATAGAAGAAGGCAAGGTGAACCAATGCTACATCATTGTCCAGGGTCTGCTGGGTTATAGTATACCCTTTCTGAACATCACATATCCTCTCAATCATCTGCTCCAGCAAAACATCACATGGTTTTTTTCCCAGGCAGCTTCAAGAAAATTATGACATGTCTGTTGTCAGCAAAATTCCTCTCATGTGTCTGCTTTGGTAAAACATCCTCTCATAAGACAGTTTCCACTTTCTTCACATCCTCGCCAGCATCTACTATCACCTGAGTTTTTGATCTTAGCCATTCTGACTGGTGTGAGGTGGTATCTCAGTGTTGTTTTGATTTGCATTTCCCTGATGACTAAGGATGTTGAGCATTTCTTAAGGTGCTTCTCGGCCAATCAAGTTTCCTCAGTTGAGAATTCTTTGTTTAGCTCTGTACCCCATTTTTAATGGGGTTATTTTGTTGTTTGGCATCTAATTTCTTGAGTTCTTTGTAAATATTCGATATTAGATCGGATGTAGGATTGGTAATGATCTTTTCCCAATCTGTTGGTTGCCGTTTTGTCTTGTTGACAGTGAGCCAATTTACTTTGTTTACAAATTTTAAGGTTTTCATTGGCATGAGCTTCTTAGTGATATAAGAGTGAGATGAATATTGTTACTCTCATAGGAATTGTACCAGTATAACACATTTAGGAATACAAAGCTTAGACCCAGTCCTTCTTTAACTATTTTTAACTGATTTGAGATGGTCAGCCTGTGAGTTAAGGGACTATAGCAAATTCATGACTTGGAGTTTATTATAAGGGTGTTCTCTATGTTTTATTTAGAAATAGCTGAGTGGAGTTAACAGGCAACAGTCCAGATTACCTTACATGGATAGCTGGTTTTCAAAACATCAGAAATCCTTAGAATTGACATGACAAACATTTCAGTATTAATGTTCATTTTCATTAGAGACCTGTCTGCTCCAGACAGCTTCCTATATTGAATTCTAAGAAGAAATTGAGCATCCTTGGAGTTACTCCAGTTGTGGTGAGACAGCCACTAGGCAAGAATTGCCACTTTCCGTCTACAGACAAATTACTGTCAAGAAAAGGACACACTTGCAGAATAGTCGACTGATTATATCTGCCTAGACAGAGTAATCAGCCCTTAATAATTCTGCAGCACTAAGGTCTGTCAGATGATCCTGGGCCAGAAGGCAGAAGAACAGATGCTCCAACGTTTTGAAGTAGAGCGAGTGTCCAGGTGTTCAGAGGTCTCTATAAATTGGCTAAGTTTTAGAAACTGTGATTTGTGCTTCCCACAATTATAGTTAACTCAGTCATTCTGGATTTCTGATGGGGTTGAAAACATAGCTATTGACCTTAAGAGAAAAGATTTGAGTGGATGGTCGTCAGCTGACATTCATCCTAAAGCCAGGTTCAGAACTAAATGTTTTAGTTAGAATAGATGACAGAGGAGCTGGTTAGTCAACAAAAGGATGGACTGGGTATTAGGACTATCCTGTACCTCACTGGTACAAATTGGAATAATTACGCTCTAATTGTATTTTGAGAGAAAAGTTTCATTTTAACAGGAAGGGTGATGTGTAGGAGGAGCTAAGGTAGGAGGAGTACTGAGAGGAAGAAAAGGAGTAAGAAGAGGAGAAGAAGAAGGAGAGGAGAGGCTAGGTGATGAAAGAGAGAAAGAGAGGGGAGACAGGGAGGCAGATATTCATGTATCTCCACCAGTCAAAGATAATTGTTATATCTAGGTTGGTCAGTGGGTTACACCTCTGATTGAACAATTCCAAACTTATAAAGCCTATGATTAACATTATTTTAAAAAATGTATAAATGCAAAAAGGAAAAGGGGACATGGGATAGGGGTTTCCTAAGGGGGGTGGAGGGGGGAATGGGGATAGGGGATGCCATCTGAAGTGTAAATAAAATATCTAATTAAAAAAAAACAAAAAACAAAACAAAAAAAACAAAAAAAAAAGAAAAAAAAAAGACAGTTTCCAGAAAAACATTCTATGACCTAAGTGAGTCTTCATAGAAACCAGAAATGTCCTCTTTACTTGTGGCTTTCTTAGAGCACTGTAAAGACGGTAAGCTTTTTCCACAATTTAGACCTCCACTACTAGTACATTGTAGATTGTAGGAAGTAGCTTTTAAAATTTAAAGTATTGGAAAATAGCCAAAATTCAAAGCAAAGGGGTTCTTTGCAAAAAGAAAACACATTAAAACTAAAATTTGGGTTAATATATATTGTGGTAGAAGGCTAGTCTCCAGAGCTTTTCTCCTACATAATCTTTAGTAGCAAGTTGAAGTTTTAGATTGTGATGAGCAAAGTGTATTTTGTTATCGTTTCTATGTAAGGCAAAGATAGCTTTTCCTGCAGAGTGTGTTCATATACATTTTCCAAATGGTGCTCTCTGTTTAATTAATTTTGTGCTCCCATGTTCACTGGCATGAACACTTTTCATGTTATATTTCTCATTTTCATTTATATTGTGACCTTTAGCCTCCAATCACATCGTAGTACTTTCAGTTGCAAGAATAGTTGATATACTTGTTTGAGTTTATATTGTTTTTTTCCATTGTAAATATTAAATGTTTTACTTTCATAGTATCAAACATATTAGTCAATTATTGTAATTAGCACTTACTCTTTAATATTAATTTATAAAGTTGTTTACATGATATATTTCTTCAAAAATTTGCATGTATTTAATACTAACAGTGATATATATTTATATGATTTACATAAAATCAGTAAGGAAATAGGGGGCTAGAGAGATGGCTCATTATTTAAGAGAGCTCACTGATTATGCATAGGTCCCAGGTTTGGTTCCCATCATACAAATGGCCATTCACAACTGTTTGTAACAAGAAGTTCATGTGATCTAACTCCTTTTTCTGACTCTGGGGACTCTTATACATATGTAGTACACATACATCCATTTAGGCACACACATGTATTCAAGTACTGGTATGTGCACACACACACATATAATTTTATATGTTTAATAAACAGTTGTACATGTATACAGAAACAGTCATGTAAGTATTATTTAATTTAAACCTCTGATATTTTAAAAATCTTTACCTTTTCTCCAATATAATCTTTTTCACTAGTTAAAAACGGAGGCCAATTTCCACTCTGTATATATAAGACAACTGTTGTAAATACTTGTTAATTTATTGCATAGTCTGTGTAAAGCTTTGTAAAGCTTTACAATTACCATTAAATTCAGGTGTGTTTTCTGGTAAATATTCAAAATGGAAGTGAAAATTTATGAGAAAACCCTGCTAACAAAGGTGAGTATCTATCATGACCAGATAGCTCCCCTGAGCTCAAAGCAACCTGGAGGACTCATTCTACCAGCGAGGCTTCCCTTTCTCTCACTTTGTCTGGGCAACCCAACTAGCAACACCCTCTACTGGGGAAAGTCAAGTAGTCCTTGGCTGACCTACAAGTTAAATTTTCTGTGCCCTGATAAGAACCAAGCCAGCAAGTACCTGGAATTCCTCTCTATACAAATGAAATATTTACTGTCTTTAAGGTCTTGTCAATAATTTTACAATCCCCTGAAAACTTCTTCCCACTCCTCAATGCTTACATATGTTCTATGCATACCCCGAATAAAGTTCATCAATCCGCTCACTCTGAATGAAGTTATTCAAACACGCTAAGATTGTCTAAGAGAGGTCTTTTATTAAAATCCTCTGAGAAGGCATTCTCCCCTTGGCACTCACTCCCAGTCAAACTAGAATCCTGAAGACCCGCCTTGTTCCAAACTCTGCTTCAACTTTCTTGTCTGGTATGAGGTGGTACCTGTACATCCTCAAGTAGGAAATGAAGGACACATACTGCAGCTGACACACATGGCATGCCATGAAGATTAGGTTGGTTTTAAATTTCACTGAGAATGAAAACCCCAATAACAAGCAAGGGCAGTATGAAGCACTGAGTTATTCATATACATTTATTCATTTTTCTTTATTTTGTTTTCTTTCAGTTGTATTTTTTAATTTTCTGAGTGTCTCCTGCATGCCAAATGTTATTTTTTAGAATACTTTTTTTTGTTACTTGAGATTTACAAAATAAACTAAATAATTTTCTCCTCTTAATCCCAAATTATTCCAGGAAATCTTGCATTCTTTCAAACTTTAGGCCTCATTTTCTTTATTTGTTGTTAAATGTATGTGATGTGATGTGTGTGTGTGTGTATGTGTGTGTGTGTATGTGTGTGTGTATGTATGTGTGTGTACTTGCTACTATCTGTGAGGGTGTGTTCATACTTTCTGTAGTATGTACGTATGTGGGGTATTTGTTTGTATTTACCATAGTGTGTGTATATATATATATATATATATATATATATATATGTAGGTGTGTGCCTTTGTCTCTATGTGTGTCTACATACTTACAATAATGTATATACGTAGAAGCCAGAGTACAAACTGCAGGATAACTCTGTTCCTTACACTTTGAGACAGCATCTCTTGTTCACCATGGTGCAGGCTAAGCAACCTGGCTTTCCATCTTCCCAGGGGTCTCCTTACTTGATCTTGTATTTCCAGTAGAAGGCCTGAGGTAACAAACATGTACTACCATATTTGGCTTTATATGAGTTCTGGGAATAAGAATTTCACTTGATAGAATTGTGTTGTAAGCATTTTATCCATTAAGCATGTATACACTCTCACACATAAACATACACATATAAAATTATTAAATGAAATTTGAATATTTGATACTGGTCTCCAGGAGCTCATTCATACTAATCTAATGAATGCCCTATTTGTTTACACTAGATCAAATGTGTAATGATGCCAACTTGGTTTATTCATTTATACATCTTACATACATATATACAGTTAACAAAGGAAGCATTCAAAGACAGTTAAAGTATTACCATATGTCTAGTTTAACCAGTAGAATTCTTAATGTAGGTAACATAATTACATTTTTTTTGTTTTGTTTATTATTATTTTCTCTCTTCCTTCCTTCCTTTCTTTCTTTCTCTCTCTCTTTCTTTCTTTCTTTCTTCCTTTCTTCTTCCTTTCTTCCTTTCTTTCTTTATTTTTTACACTCCAGATTGATTTTATTCAGGGCCCCTGTCTACCCTCTGACTTTTCCACATCCCATACCTCCTTCTCACCCCCTATCTTCATGAGCATGTTCCCACCCCCCACCCCACCTGACCTCTAAGCTCCCTGGGGCCTCCAGTCTCTTGAGGGTTAGGTACATCTTCTCTGATTGAACACAGACCCAACAGTCCTCTGCTCTATCTGTGTTGGGGTCTCATATCAGGAGGTGTATGCTGCCTTTTTGGTGCTCCAGTGTTTGAGAGATCTCAGGGGGTCCAGATTAATTGAGGCTGCTGGTCTTCCTACAGGGTCATCCTCCTCCTCAGCTTCTTTCAGCTTTTCCCTGATTCAACCACAGTGGTAAGCAGCTTCTGTCCATTGGAGCTGGAGAGAGATGGTTCAGCAGTTAAAAGCACTGACCGTTCTTCCAGAGGTCCTGAGTTCAATTCCCAGCACCACATGGTGGTTCACTACCATCTGTATTGAGATCTGATGCCCTTTTCTGCTGTGTCTGAAGACAGCTGCAGTTATTCATACATAAAATAAATTTTTGTACAGATAATTACATATTTTCATGTGCATGTAAATATATGGATTCTGAATCCATTTTCAAATTATATTTATGATGTTTTTATAGTAAGTAATATTAGATGTTCACGGCTACAGATTCACAAGGTTGGTTCTTCAGTTTCAACTCCTTTTCTAAATTTATTGGGTCTTATTTTCTTGATGGAGGAGAATTAAATGCTGATGTGTGCATTTTGTTCTTTGACTTCTGGCCCATGGTAGCAATGAATGTGGGTTAAAAAATAACATGAAAATGAAAAAGTTTGTATGACAGTAGGCTAAACAAGATGAAAATGCAATATTTGCACATAAATTGCTATCTTCAAACAATTTTATTAGTTCATTTTCAGATTTGGTAGAAGTCAAGTTAGAACTTTTCATAATAACTGATTGGCCTTTTTACGCATTTTCTACCTTTCAAACTGTCAGTTTCTGGAACAATGCCACACTATAAAACTTTGGTTGGTTTAGAACTAGCTGTGAAGACTAAGCTCAGCTCAAACTTTCAGAGACACTTTTGCTTCTCTCCCTCATTGCCAGGATTAAAAGCATTTGTTACAAAATCTGGATGAAGGCTCAGAAATGGTGGCACATGCCTTTAATACCAGCATTCAGGAGTCAGAGGCAGGCAAGTTTCTGTGATTTGGAGACTAGCCTGGTCTACAGAGTGAGTTTCAGAATAGCCAGGATTAATTAGAGAAACCCCGTAACCCAGTTAATACAAAAGAAAACAAAAAAACCAAAAAAAAAAAAAAAAAAAAAAAAAACCAAGCAAGCAAGCAAGCAAGCAAGCAAGCAAGCAAACAAACAAACAAAAAAACCCTACCACCAACTACAACAAAATAAACAAAACAGTGGAAAAGTGTGAATTAAAAGTACCAGTTCTATCAAAAATCCATCAGAAATAGACAAAATTATATTCTAAATTTTTCTCATAAATCAGAGCATTTAGTGGCTTTATTAAAGAGCTCCATAGCACTGTCCCCAGACAATAAGAACTTTTAGGCTTGAGGATATGGGCAAGCTACCAGTTTCAGGGCTCATGCCTAAGGTGAGCCTTCATCTCTTCTTTGTAAATCATATTGTTTATTGCTTTATTCATATGACTGGCATAATAATTTTTGATAAAATATATTTAATCATATCAAAATCATTATGTCAATCTGAAAAGTTCTGAACTTACCCAACCTGCAACCACAGGCCGGTGTAGCTAAGATAGCTAAAAATGTAGATCACCTCAAAAAATTATGAATACCCTTAAAATATGTACTTTTTATTTTTGTTTTTATAAATTTTGTTTTTGTTGTTCATTATATTTATAGAGGACAACGTGTGTCACAAGGTCACAAAGCTGGATGTATTTGGGTCCTTTTCCTGAAGTGGCTGAGACACTTTCTTTATCTAATCTCTGATCCAACCTCTAGAATTCTACAAACTCCAATCCCTATAGTATTACCTAAGAATTACAAATTATGGTTCTTATAAATAAGGCTGCTATAAACACAGTAGAAAATATGTCCTCGTGGTATGGTGGAACCTTTTGGGCATATGACCTTGAACAGTATTACTGGGTCTTCAGAGCAAAATTTTCAATTGTAGTTTTCTGAAAAATCAACAGATAGGTTTCCAGAGTAATTGTACAAGATTGCAATTCCACAAGCGATAAAGGAGTGTTCCCCTTTCACCAAATCCTCACCAGCATGTCCTGTTGCTTGTGTTTCTGACCTTAGCCATTCTGATAACTGGCCTAATTTGAAATTTCATCCTATGAACAAACACCAATCTTTGACATTATTAATTATGTTCTGTTATGCTTGTAGTCAGGATCGTAACATAACTGTCCTCTGAGAAACTCCATTCTGGCAGCTGAATGAAACAGACAAAAATGCCACAGCGAAACATTGGACAGAAGTTGGCGATGTTATGGAAGACTTGGGGAAAGGACTGAAGGCCCTGAAGGGGTTGGGAACCTAAAAGGATGAGAAACAGAGTCAACTAACCTGGACCTCTGGGAGCTCTCAGAGACTAAGCCACCGACCAAAGAGCACAGATGGGCTGGAATCAAACCCTTGGCACATGTGCAGCATATGTGCAGCTCAATCTTCATGTGGGCTCCACAACTGGAGCAGGGACTCTCCCTAAAGCTGTTGCCTCTCTGTGGGATATGTTCTTCTAGCTGGGCTGCCTCATCTGGCCTCAGTGGGATAGGATGCACTTAACTTGCCAGAATGGCAAGATACTAGAAAAAGAACCCTCTCAGAGCAGAAGGGGATGGGGTATGGGAGAGGGTCTAAGTGAGAGGGGAACAAAGACAAGGAGGGCAGTGATTGGGAAGAAAAGTAATTAATTAGTTAATAATAAAAATAAGTAAAATTTATGTTCACATCCAGATTCTGTTCATGTTCTCAGTCAGCATCTTTTGTTCTTTTATATTCTTTGTTTAATTCTCTTAATTCAAGTAAAATAATAAGCATCAAGAAAGTAGCACAAAAAAGAAGCAATTGAAAACTCAGGCTCAAAAATGCTAAAACTGAAGAACTTATCCATTTGATGGCCATGAACTCTTCATTTCAGCAACAATCTTCTGCACTCTCAGTGTCATTTTTTAAATATTTAGAGAATTCAAACTGATTTTTTAAAATGTACAAACTAATTTTCACTCATGCAGAAACGATAGGAAGACAGTAGTAAGTAGAATGATGGCTTTACTGGGTGAGGGTTTTTATTTATTTTTTTTTAAGGGATGGCATAGTAATTTACTCATGAAGACACATAAGATTTGTTTTTAATCAAAGAAATGGGACAGAGGACAGTCAGAGAAGAGTCACAGTTTCAGATAGTTATTAACTACATGTACTGAATAAACACTTTGGAAGATATCTAAAGCCTTCCAGAGACGAAACAAGAACAAAACTAGAAATAAAATGAAGGCATAGACATCTTTTCTCTGACACAAAGTAAAGGACACTATATGGCAACTATTCAGGGAAAATACCTACTTCTCTCAAAATATCTTCTTGCAGGCAAACCTGGGTTTTAATAAATTCATAGATGACTTTTGCTTTCATCTCAAGTATGCCCAGGATATTATCTGGCATACATTTGGGTGGTAATTATTAATTTTTAGTGGAATCTATGATAGTCTAATTAGACTTTGAGTGTCTTGTTTGGAATCTGACCAGTTAATAGCTCTGAAATAAAATTTATATTAGCACATAATAAAATTTATAAACTTATGACTCTTGAAAGATTCAGAATAAGATTGTATGTGTTAGAAAGGAAAACGTGGTTTAAAATAGGAATAAAGGTAAAATAGGTCTAAAGGATTGCACTGACACACACACTCTAACAATACTTCTTGTGAACATGCTCTTTGGAATATGAGCCAGGAAGCTGGTAGTTCTAGCATCAGAGGTCCACATATCTCATGTGCATGTCACAGTGGCTGAGTAGGATGTGGCTTGGAATATCCTCAGTCTGGGAAAGAAGAACATAGAAATTGAAACATCTCAATAGGAATATGTAATCCAACTGTGAACTGTATGAGCCCTTAGGCACTGCCCTGAGATATTTAGACAGGTGCTGACAAGGCTCCTCAGAGAGTTAAAAAAATAGGACAGCTATTTGATCCAGTTATATCACTTAAGCACAATCTTAAAGGATGAGATATCCTATTTCAGAAGTACATGCTGATTGATATTCATTGATGCCCTATTGAAAATAGCCGGGGGGGGGGGAGAAAATAACCAGAAAATGCAATCAGGACACTGAGGTCCTCTTCAACTATATATAATAAATGTACTGAGCTTCCAGGATGGTACAGGTTCTCCATTCAAGAGCTCAGACCACCTGATCACAGCTTTTCTGAATGTTTGTCAGTTGGCCAGTCATTTCTTTAGGGCCTGTCATTTCTGAGTTTTTCTTTTCACTGCCTCTAGTCAATGTTCCAGTATCCAGGCTTTGTGAGGATTTGGCACACAGGTAAATAGATGTGGCTGAAAACAATCTGAATGTGGCAATACTGAAATCAAAAGACAGATTGTGTGTATTGTCTTTCATATGTGGATACCACATTGGAATCTCTAGATATATGTGTTTAAGTTACAGTGCCCAAATAGGAAATTGTTGAGGAGGTACAGGATGGATTTCAAATGAAAGAAAAAGAATGTACCGCAAGTAGAGATAGGAAGGTTGGGTAAGTGAAAAAGCTAAGCAGGAAGTGTGAAATTAAGTGAAATGGAAGGAATATGGGAGAATAACTAGCACTAAAAAATTTTTGAAGAGGACATATGTAAATCTGCTACTCTAGAAGCTTCCCAAATACACATATAAAAAAGGAATGTAAATTGTTTACTCTATAGTGAAAGGCAACACAATGACTCTTGAAGACACCATAAGCTTTATTATCTATGCCAGTTATGAGTTCTGTTTTGTTCAGTGGGATCCTATATACCTGTGCCAAACATTACAAATTATTACACTACTATATCTTAATATCCAGAACTTAATAGTAGAATCCTAGTTCTAAAGGCACAACATCTTTGAGTCATAGAACATGGGGAGAAATCAATCTGGTACCAATATTTAAGTTTCCTCCCTTCTAACTGCAGTCCATAATGCTGGAGAAATGTTCCATGCATGATACCAGGAGAAAGAAGTCAATATGAATCTTACCTAACTTCATCCCCTGCTGCCTACAATAATAATTGTCATGACAAGATATACACACTGGTTTAATATTGGCCCAAATGTTATCAGATTGACAAACTACCTGTGATTGTATTTTATCCCGGTCAATTAAATGGCGCTCAAGTCTGGTATTGTTAATTGGCTGAAAAACCTATGGTTGGCTAGGCCAGTTTTACTATTTGAAATCATCTGAGTCACATTTTGTTTTTATTGCCACAAACAAAGCAATTCTATAGTCATCTAGAATGCATATTCCAAGGATGCTATTAAACATTGAGATGTTTGAATAGAAGATCTTTACAGGAACTTACTGTTCAAAATGTCATTAATACCTAGAGCTTAAAACATCTCCTGATTAGAGTTCAAGGCATCAATAAACTTCTGATTGTAAAGGAATGTTCTACTTCCCTTCTATACTCAAATTTAGGTCTTGAGGAGTGACATTTTGAACCCTCATGTCTATTGGGAAAAAGCAACTTTTCCCCAGGGTAGTTAGAGACAGAAAAATTTCTCATCCATTCAATCTTAACATTCCAAACTATTCCAATTCTTTTTCTTTCTTCTGTCTTAACTTCTTTTGTGGAAGCACCAAAAGTGGCAATGTGAATATCCCACAGCATTTTTTTAACACATTTAATCTATGAGGTTACGTGTCCTTCCTCTGTCAAGTTGAAAAGGCTCCAAAGTGCCTGATCTTCATGTCAGCCTCAGGTATTAATGGAAAGTTTCTAGAAATAGGAAACCTCTTAATGAGCAATCTCATGAACATTTTCTCAATATCTTCAAAACACTATTGTGCTTTAGATACTACCCACAATACAAATTTATGGCTACAAATGCATGTATTCTTGGTATTGTTATCAAGGGTATTTTCTTCTAGCTCTAGATGAGATATTTTAAAATGTTGATTGATTCTATGTAAGAAGGCATTCATGATTTACTTAGCAAGTTTAGGCTTTTCTATAAAGCACTAGAAGACTACTTTACCCAGTTGCTTCTCTGAGGATTTTATAAATTCCATTCTCTGTTCATTCAGCTCCATAGTCAAATCAATTTCCTCCCAGAGACATGGAATTTGAGTGAAAAATAAAATGAGAACAAATATGGCCTCTTCATTCAGTGATCACCTTGAAAGAAGCTGGGAAAATGCCTGATGTTCATTTCTAAGCTGTTGCTATGGATAAGAGAATTCTTTCTATGTGAACCATTGACACGAAATAGTAATTGAAAAGTTTCATTTCAAAGTGTTGTCAGAACTGAAGATAAGAATAGAAAGAACTTATACTAAATCCCAATATTGTATTAAAAGTTTGAAATGCAAATAATCACTGTAAGGTAAAACTTTTTACTGATTTAATATGCATAATATAATAAGTGGAGGATGAGGATCAGCTCCTTAAAATACAATACCATGAGTTTTAGCAGGAAAAGAATAGACTCTATGAATACTTTCAAAACATTTATTTTTCTTTAAAGTGCTAGATGGGAGAGGAATTTTAATGGCAGTGATATTGTTTATGTTCAGTTTATTTTTGAAGAGTTTTAAGTTTATGAAAAAATTATGAGTCCAGTGAAATATTATTGAAGCAATTGCCTTGATTGAAAGTATAGAAAATAATATGCATTTGTTACAATGAATGAACCAAAATTGATATTATTTTCACTATTACTACAAATGAGGGTTCAATGTTTTATTTCAGGTCTCCAGTTTTGAAATGATGTACTTTTTCTGTTCTAGAATAACATTTAGAATATATTTCATTTAGATACCCTGCCTTATGGTTTCTAAGAGTTTCTTTTTATATAATGTCAGTAAGGATCACTTCTTAGTTATATTATTTTATTGTTGACTAAACAGAACTCATTAAGAGATATTAATTGTAAGAAGTGAATGATTTCTTTGTAGTATTTTCATACTACATATGGCATGCTGTAGTTCTATTAATTTCATACAGTTTCTTATCTTATCTACATTTTTCTTTGTTACAGCTTCTATGTCTCTAATAGCTCATTTTAAAATTTCTTGTAATTTGCTCTCCTAAATTTACATGTGAGAAAACAAGTATCCTTTTCTAGTGATTAATTTCACAGTGCTCCATGATTTTATAGGGTTGAGGTTTACCAAAAAATAAAATAATAATAATAAAATACCTAATTAAAAAATTAGGGTGTGTGTGTGTATGTATTTTGCAGTAATATTTTAAAACAGCGTGCTCCAATCTGGCTTGTTCTCAATCATCTGCCATCTTGCCGACTAGACAAGGCCTGTGGCCATGAGCGGTGCCTCAGGTGGCCAGAGACTCCAGCCCTGCTACCCACTAGATGCCACCGTGGAAGATGGCTCTGCCAATCTTCCAGGCTATCTCCACAAGCCTGGGCTGGGTGAGCCCAGACCGTACCGCCATCCACGCGGTGCCTGGTATGAATGAGACTCTAACGCTTAAAAATTAATCAAGGGCTTTATGTTTGGTAATGCTCAATAACAAGGTGCCCACACAATTGGATGTGTTTCCCAATTAACTAACATAGATATAAATTGTTACCCAGGACTGCTCCAGATACAAGTGTGCTTCTCTATCCTCCTACATCTCTTCCCTAGCTTCTCCTCTTCCTTCCCCTCTTCCTCTCTTTACTGCTCCCAACTTAGCTTCTCCCAACTTGCAGGGAAAAATTTCCACTACATATGTATGTGTGTGTGTGTGTGTGTGTGTGTGTGTGTGTGTGTGTACACGTGTGTGCTTACCAACACATGAACATCTGCACATGATGTGTTGTACATCTGAACATTAGAGGATAACTGTGGGGTGTGTTTCATTCTTTTCATCATGTGACTACCTGGATCAAAATCAAGTTGTCAGTCTTGGAGGAAAGTGTCATTACCTTCTTTAACTTCTAACAAGCTTGCTTCTGACAATATTTTATTCCATCCTGTCAAGAGTCCATATACTCAACTTGACTCATTATACTGATATCATCCAGGGAGGACAGCACCAGCTATTCTTTCTTTCTTTCTTTCTTTCTTTCTTTCTTTCTTTCTTTCTTTCTTTCTTTCTTTCTTTCTTCCTCTCTCTCTCTCTCTCTCTCTCTCTCTCTCTCTCTTTCTTTCTTTCTATTAGATATTAAATTTACATTTCAGATGCCATCCCCTTTTCCCAATTCCCCTCCCTAAAAAACCCCTATCCCATGCCCCCTTTTCCTTTTTGCTTTTATACAGAGGAGGAAGAGGTCAGCAGAGGTAAGATAAGTAAATACACTATTTAGGGTAGCTGTATAATAATAAAATGTTTACCTAAGTCTAAGTCACTTTGTTTTAGTAGCTGGCCTGCCTTCTGAGTTCTCCTGAGGTGACAAACTGTTCAGTACCTCATTGTAAAATAGCAGGGGCTTAAGTAAGGCAGCCTTTGTTCTTTCTCTGTAGGAACTGCATGGCACTAACACCTAGCCTGCGAGCTGAAGTCTGTAGAAGAAAAAAGGACACTTTGAAAGCTGATTTTAGCTTTTATTTCTAAGTTCTAAAAGGTTTTCTATGAACGTTTTCTAAGAAAAAAGGGAAAGAAGATGTTGTCTCTGCTCCTTGTCTTCAGCACATATACATCTTTCAGAATACATGATCTCATGGTAAAAAGTTTATCACCAATTTACACATAAATACTAATCATAAATAGAATAAGAAGTTTACAACAGAGAACGTTCACATGAATATTCACTAGGAGTAATTATCTGGCTAAACATTCATCATCTGTCATCATCTTTACAAGTTCACGGAGAGTTAAAAACCATAACTTTTGTAACTAAGGTATTAGTGAAGTGTTGTATAGAAGAACCCAGTCAATATTTTATCTTCTGTCCTTGCACCTATAGTAAATCCTCAGTTCCCATTTTATGACCGTTAGTTAATTGTTTTACAACCTTTTTGAGTGTGCTTTAAGTTGCAAATGCCTGTTTACTCTCTTAGAAGCAATTAACCAATTAACTGATAACACTGTAAGACTGAAAGAGTTCTCAATGCAGTTTTGACATCAGAAAGGATTTAATAGTAGTCCTATTATAAAAGAGCTTAATAATTACTAATATAATTTTAGGAATTTTTATACAATTATAGTTAAGAATTAAGAAGTCATCTATTTGTCTATATAGCATTACTACAAAACTGTACATCTTCATTTTTCTGCAGAAATCTGCTCTAAAGGATGGGATAATATTTAGTGATTGTTATACATATTTAATAGTAACAGGAAAAGCACATAAATAGCAGGAATCTTTCCTAAAATAAAATCTCCTGGGCCTTGCCTGCAGGAGCAAATCTATCGTAGATTTTAATCAGTAGCAGGACTATCTCAGGAAGATCACCTGCTACTTTTTTAGCTTCTCTTTGATGGCTCCTGGAAATACTGTAGTTGACATTATTTGTTGGTGAACATTGTAGGGCTTGACAGAGATTTCTGTTTATTCATTAAATTTTGCCCTCCGAAAGACCCAACAAGTAGCTGAAAGAATCAGATGCAGATATGTGCTCCCAACCAATGGACAGAAGCTGCTGACCACTGTAGTTGAAATAGGGAAAAGCTGGAAGAAGGTGAGGAGGAGGCGACCCTGTAGGAGGACCAGCAGTCTCAATTAATCTGGACCTCCTAGATCTCTCAGATGCTGGAAGACCAACCAGGCAGCATATACCAGCTGATATGAGGCCCCCAACACATATACAGCAGAGGACTTCTGGGTCTGGGTTTAGTCAGAGAAGATGCACCTAATCCTCAAGAGACTGGAGGCCCCAGAGAATTTAGAGGTCTGGTGGGTTAGGGATAGGAGTGGGGACATTCTTGTGGAGACAGGGGGATGGGGAGGATGTACGGGATGTGGAACAGTTGGAGGGTGGACCATGATGGGAATAAAATCTGGAGTTCAAAACAAACAAACAAACAAACAAACAAACAAACAAACAAACAAATAAATATTTTTTAAACAAAATGAGATAAATGTTTTCCACCTACTTGAAGTGGGGTATCTACTTAAATGATTTGGACCATTTCTGCATGAAGCTATGTCAACTTCTTCATTATTTGTACTAGGGCTATGCCACTTGCATTTCACAGTGGACCATAATAGAAAGTTACTTTATTCAGTTTTGTTGATCAAAGTTTTTATGTTTGGAGACTAGGTCTAATTATGTACTTCTATAATTATAGGACACAGACAAATATACAGGAGTGTTATGAGTTTAAAGTCATTACATATCTTTAAGTGTGTCTATATTAACTAATTATGAATTCATATTTATATCTCCAAATATAATTCATTATATTATAAAAAGTTTCCCCCTTCTGTTCTATTTGTACACAGCTTCTTACTCCAATAAATCTGTTCTATCTTCCATATATTATTAATTGTTAAATGAAATATTGTTCATATTATGATCTTATAACTAATTCTTTTTATAGAGATGATTTTATCAACTGAAATAGAATGAGTTTGTATAGTTTTATTTCACTCTTCTGTAGCCAACTTAATTTCAAGCATTCTTAGATATTTTTAAATTTGATTGCATTACAGCTCCTAGTTGAGGGATGGGGGCACCCACACATCTCAAAGTTTTTAACCCAGAAATGTTCCTGTCCAAAGTAAGAACAGGGACAAAAAAAATGAAGCAGACATTGAAGGAAGAGACATCAAGGGACTGTCCCACCTGGGGATCCATCCTGTCTGCAGACACCAAACCTTACATTATTGTTGTGGTTATGAGGCACGTGGTGACAGGAACCTGGTGTGACTGCTCCTTGGTAGGTCCAGCCAGTAACTAACCAATCTTGATGTGGATGCTTGGAGCCAATAGTCAGACTGAGCTCAGAGACCATGTGTGGAAGCTGGCAGAAGGACAGGAGGAGTGGAGGGAGATTGCAACCCCATAGGAAAAACAACATCAGCTGGCTGGATCACCCAGTGCTCTCAGAGACTAGAACACCAACCAAAGAGTGTACAGGGAGGGATCCAGGACTCCAGATACATATGTAGCAGAGGATAGCCTTGTCTGACAACAATGGGAGGAAAGGCCCTTGGTCCTGTGGAGGTTTGATGCCCCAGTGTAGGAGGATGCTGGAGAGGTGGGGCAGGAGAGGGTGGGTGGGTGGAGGAGCGCCCTCATAGAGGCAAAGGGGAGGGAAGAGAGGGTGGATGGGGGATGGGAGTTTTGTGGAGGGGTAACCAGGAAATGGGGTGTCATTTGAGATGTAAACCAATGGAATGACTAATAATGAAAAAATGACTGCATTAATTATCCTATGTATCTAAAGTTCTATAGGTCTTAATAAGTGCATGTTGTTTTATATCTATCATTAATATATACACAATATATTTTCCACACTAAAATATGTTCCTGATTGCTCCCCTGCAATCTCTACTACAAAGAGAGAACCTTGCCAGTAATTGTACTCCTCATATAATTATAATTTCTAGAATGTCATGTTAAAAGGACTTAAGTTGTGAATTTGTGAGTCACTGGGTTGTCTCATTTTGTAACAGTTTTATTGTTCAATATATATATTTTTGAATGGATGTACTGTATTTACATTATGTATCCATTGAATGGAACTATAGCAATATAAATACACAGTAAATAATTGTGTAAACAAAATTTTAAGTCAGTTAGGTAAGTATAATGGCCTATAAGCAATTAATTTAATTTAATAATTTAAATAAATTTAATAATTTAGTTATTCATAAAAGTGGGGTAGCAAATCACCAGTCAATATGTTTCCCTTAACCTATGAAAAAAAACCCTGTATTCCCAAACATCCATGATTTCCTTAGCCATGTGATATAATTATTGGATTGGTATGGAAATCAAAACTTATCATCCTTGGGCCCTTCTTTGTGGAGAAAGTCATTAGATGATGTAAAGGAATAGGCTTGATTTCTCTGTTCTTATAACCCATAGGACTTTGAGGAGTCAGCCAGTCCTTGGTTGTCTTTGCCTTCTTTAGTATCCATGTAATACAGTCAGTCTTTACTTATTGGCTCAATTTAGCTTGTGCACTTCAGTGTCTCTCAGTCTATATTTCATTGCTGCTGCTGTTTTAGAAAATAAAGGTCTCTTCCTTTTTTCTTTATCTTATGCCCTCTCCCTCTTTCATTCTCACACATACATTCCTGTGTAGCAGTAAATCAGGATAAATCGAATCTATTTTTCCTTTGATTTGTTCCAGTAGGTATTGGCAAAGAAAATGAGCTCATTTTCTCAGGTAGAAATGATGCTAACAAGGAGGATGGATCAGACCTGTTTCTGTGGATAGCTATGTGTATGTGTGCGGTTGAGGATCTATATCCTTTGTTGACACCCATGTGCTGACATATTCTATTTTATCACTCACTTCTGCTGACTAATACACACAAGTAAGGTGACATTTTGAAAGTAAGTATTTAATAAGACTCAGAAGTTTCATAACATAGTAACAAATTGTTCTATTATATTATGAAATATACAAAAATACATAATTTGAATCAAAATTTGAAAGAAAACATTGAAATGACTTTAATGTAGGAATTATCTAAACATAATTTACAAATCAATCATAAAGTATACCACTATCTTGAAGAGAAAAATACAAAATCATTTCAAAAAATTATAGACACACCTCGTCATATAATTAAAAATCTGAGCCAGGTGTTGATGGAACTTGCCTTTAATTCCAGCACTTAACTGGCAGAAGTTGAAGCCCACCTGGTCTACATAGCAGGTTTCAGGGCAGCCAGGCCTACAAAAAGAAAACATGTTTTAAACCATTACCCACAAAAGAATCTAATAAGTAAAATGCAAACCTCCTTGGGGAGCAAAGCAGCTAGTGATGACAAAGAAAGGAACCAATGACTTGGATAACACTATATAAAAATCACACAGTGAGAAAACAAAGAAAATTGACTACCTATTCATGTACAGGATGTGTTTTACACCTATTCTCTCTGGGATTACATGTAACTTCTACAGCTCAAATTATTTGAACTGTACAGAGCAAAATTTCATGGGTAAAAATTTCTCCAAATTTGTCAGTAGGCTGAAGGCTACAGTTGTATGTATCTCAACAATGTAGAAACAGAATAAACTGGAAAATGTTAAAAAAAAAACATTGAAACAAATGACATATCTAGTAGGGAACATGAATTACAATGACAGAGATGTCATCATGGAAAATAGGTTATAAGTTTTTCAAGTGTTAAAGAACTAAACACCTCTATTCTTAAACTTATACCCAGAGAAAACATCCCTCACTCATGAAGATGGAGAAAGATATTCTCAACAAAAGGAAACTACAAGTTTGTTGCTGGAAGATCTAATATTAAGAAATGGCTAGAGGAATGTCATCTAACCCAAAATATATTAAAGCAGTGTTCATAAATTTGGAATGAAAAAAAATATACTGGTAATGATAGGAATACATATTTTCATTTCCTATCATTAGACATAAAATTGTTTTAGAAAATTGAAAAGGGAAAAGTGTAACACTTGGTATGATGTTCAACATATTTAGAGGACCTCTTAAACTGAGAAATGTAAACACATCTATGTGGAAACACAGTGTACAAAATTCACCAAAGAAGTTACATATTCAAGTTATATACTGTATTATACTAAATTCACACAACAATATCTACACAATAACATAACACTTGTCATATATGAAAAAATGGTATGACCAAATAATATTCTAAAACTATTCAAGTATTGTGAAGGAAGCCAAGAGAAGTTAGATAGAGGACCCATAATTGGGAATAGAAAAATATGACCTCCAAAATTTTCTTTTCTTTTTTTTTTTTCATTTTTTATTGGATATTTTATTTACACCTCAGATGCCATCCCCTTTCCCCATTCCCTTCCCCTCTTAGAAAACCCCTATCCCATGCCCCTTTTTCCTTTTTGCACTTATACAGTTTTTTTTAAAAAATGTTAATCAAAGGCTTTATAAGTTTGGTATTGCTGAATCAGAGGTGTAACCCTCTACCTAACCTAGATATATCAACTATCTTTGACTGGTGAAGATACGTGAACATCTGCCTCCCTGTCTCCCCCCTCTTTCTCTCTCTCATCACCTAGCTTCTCCTCTCCTTCTTCTCCTCCTCTCCTTACTCCTCTTTCTCTCAGTACTCCTCCCATCTTAGCTCCTCCTACATATCACCCTTCCTGTTAAAATGAAACTTTTCTCTCAAAATACAATTAGAGCATAATTATGTGAATTTGTACCAGTGAGGTACAAGATAGTCCTAATACCCAGTCCATCATTTTGTTGACTAACCAGAACCTCTGTCATCTCTCCTAAATAAAAGACTTAGTTCTGAACCTGGCTTTTTTTTTTCCTGACTTTAGAACGAATGTCAGCTGAAAACCATCCTCTCAAATCTTTTCTCTCAAAGTAAATAGCAAGGATTGGCTATGGACCTCCAAGATTTTCAATGTGTTTAGATGATTTCATGGGAGATTTCTAGCAATCATATAACTAATTCTGCTTTGAACAATCTTCTGAACAAAATGTAAGATAACCCCTCTTTTGGAGTAGGTTTTACAGCTGTTACTAAAACACAAATGGACACACTAAGAAAAATTTCTACAAATTATTATTTCTTAACAAGTTATACAAAGAATTATACTCTTTAGTTCAGTAGGAGGTATCACTGGCATGTAAGATCTGTTTTATGATCGAAAAACAATCAATAATACTCATAATTTTGACAAGCTTACCATTAAAACTATGTGGCACAATTGTATACATTATGGAAATATATAGTATTTGCAGAACTCAACACTCACTTATACTTAAATCTCTCCACAAATTTGGAAGAGAATAATCTAATAAAAGCTACCTAAGATAAAATGGTAATGAAAAACCAAATATTTCTCACATAAAATCAACAAGACTGCAAAGATGTTCATTCTTAGAATGTCAACTTATCATCTAGCGTGTCCTAGCCAGATACTAGGTGTTGGGAGCCAACTTTAGTAGAAAGTGGCTAGATCAAACTTTGCAGCCATCTGGAACCATATACCCTGATGAAAGATTTGGTTTTCAAAAGCCTATAACAGCTGAAGCACACTCTGATAAATATATTGTTTATCCCACATAGCTTGTTTTGCTGTTTAGTGACCTCAGCTGTATGGTGCACGTGGCATGAATTCATGGGCTCCTGGCAGGGTTTATAAGCTGCGCCCGGGAAGGGATCTTGACTACCAACTGCTAAGCATCCTGAGTAAACTGCTGTGAGAAGGAACTGGTTGTTCCGTGTCTTAATTTCTGCTGGTCAGGGTTGCCACGGCAGGCACATTTGGTGGCCCAGTACAGGGACCTTAAAGTCCAGGGGCTCCAGAACTCTCAGCAGACAGGGCAGTTGACCGGTAAGTGCCCCATGAATGGGGCCAAGATTCTAAAAAGGTTCTCAGAAGGAGACAAGAGTGAAACCGCAGTAAAGTGGCTTTAAAGGTCTGCGTTTTGCAGCAAGCAGGAAAAGAAGGAAGTGAAAGCTCCAGTAAGCGGGATACAGGGAAGGACACTGCGGGAATTGGAAGTAGCCATCCTCACTCCTATGCTGGAGAGAACCAGTCAACTGACGGAGCTGGCTGAATTTGGAAGTGAAATAAAGGTGATTACATAGTAACAGAAATGGGGCAAGAAATAAGTGTCAAGAGAGCCAAACAGATAAATAAAGGTTATAGTAATGAAAATGGGGCAAGAAATAAGTGAGTAAAAACAGATGAAAAAGGCTTTAAAGACGCGAGGAATAAATAGAAGGCTGCTCTAGGCAGAGAGCTAAGCAGAATGATAATATTAATTGATTTAACTTTTAAAATGGGTGTGATTCTGAGTTGTATAGTTATATTTTTCTGGATAAAAACTCAATATAAAGATTTTTCTGGTTACTGGCTTAAGGAAAGGCTAATTTGGAAAAAAAGGTTTTTCTATGAGTTTTCTGAAGAGGTCATTAAGGTAGTAGTCATGTCTTCCAGAATTATATGGATCAGACATGACAGAGGTAGACCTCCAGAACACTAGATTCCAGAGAGTCAAAACAATTATCTTGGTACTAAAATTTGTTTTGAGATTTGTATATTGCAGAATACACAGCTTTGGTGAATGAATCTTATCACCTGCATGTTCACTGATGCCCTGGACTTCCAGCTGGATGCAGTTAAGACAGATGTTAGAGGCTTATCAATTTACCCTTCCCCTCATCCCTCTTCTATGAACAATGCCCATGTTCAGCTTGAAGAAGTTAATGAAGAATCGGCGCCCCAATTCCCTGGACTTGGGGACTGAGGTGGTTAATATTAGGCTGTCTTAATCTGTATAATTGTTACTAAGCTGATGCAAATTCAAGGATTTCATTGGTATAATTTCTTCTATTCAAAATTTGTGGGTACAAGGCTTAGACCTTTTACTTCTCCAACAGGGGAAGTTGTGTGTTGCCTTAAAGAGTGTTGCTTTTATATCAACAGTTTAGATATTAAGTCTCTTGTCTCTCGGGTTCATGCTGTTCAACAAACTGATGGCTTTGGTACGGCAACAGATAACAAATAAAATCCATACAGGTCCTCTATTACAGGCTGGAAGTAGGGGACTCTGAAAACTCTGTCATCAAGACTGACGAGGATTAACCCCTAACTTATATGCTAAGCCAGATAGCCAATGACGGGTAAGAGAGCATATTGAGACCCTTGCCCCTAAAATAAGGGAGGCCTCACCATCTTAAGTGAGGCTGGGGTCCTTTGTTCCAATGTAGGACAGGCAGGGTTTCCATAAGTTTTCCCAGCCTTCCCTTTTGAAAAAAAAATTAAAAAGGGGGACCTGTTGGGAGCCGACTTTAGTAGAAAGCGGCTAGATCAACTTTGAAGCCATCTGGAACCATATACCCTGATGAAAGACTTGGTTTTCAAAAGCCTATAACAGCTGAAGCACACTCTGATAAATATATTGTTTATCCCACATAGCTTGTTTTGCTGTTTAGTGACCTCAGCTATAAGGTGCATGTGACATGAGTTTATGGGCTCCTAGCAGGAATGTTCTGTGTCTTAATTCCTGCTGGTCAGGGTTGGCGCGGCACAACTAGGTAGACTGAAACACAATAGATCAGAAGACACATAATTTCCCTATATGTCACAATTTCTATACATAAAATCACAATAATTTGCAAAAACTGAAACAAAACCTCCTGTAATCAAAAAAGTCATCTGCATAGCACCTGAATATCACAGCATTTTATACCTTACTGATGAATATACAGAAAGGAAAGTATAAAATATAATATATGGAAAGAGGGAGAGAGAATGAAAGAAGAGAGGAAGGAGCCACAATGAAGGGAGATGGACGAAGAACCAGAGCACATGGCCAGGAGGAAGATTTGTTTATGTGATGAATTACATTTATCACTTTCCATAGGTTGAATCTTTAGGATGAAACCTATTTGATCATATTGAGCTTTTTGCTCTGCAACTCCAGCCAGGGCAGATTGGGCATGCCTGCCCTTCTCCCATAACCCATGGCCTGCCTGCTTCCCAGGAAGCCTGTTCTAACTTAGGTCACAGAGCTCTACTTGCTTCTGAGGAGGGACAGCTCTAGTAAAAGAAACCCAGGCCAGTTAATACCAGAGATAATCAGATGGTGAGAGGCAAGCGTAAGAACATAAATAATAGAAGCCAATGTGATTTGGAACCATCAGAATCCAGTTCTCCCACCCCAGTAAGCCCTGGATACCCTAACACACCCAAAAAGCAAGATTCTGACCTAAAATTCCATCTCATGAGGATGATAGCGGTCTTTAAGAAGGACATAAATAAATCACTTAAAGAAATACAGGAAAACACAAGCAAACATGTAGAAGTCCATAAGGAGGAAACAAACCCTTAAAGAAATACAGAAAACAAACAAAAAACAGGTGACAGAATTGAACAAAATGGTTCAAGGCCTAAAAAAGGAAATAGAAAAAAATAAAGAAATCACAAATAGAGGAAATCCTGGAGATGGAAAACCTACAAAAGAGATCAGGACCTACAGATGTTAAGTCTCACTAACAGAATACAAAAGATAGAAGAGAGAACCTCAGGCATACAAGATACCATAAAAGATATTTATACAAGGACCAAATAAAATACAAAGTGCAAAAGGGTTCTAACCCAAAACATCCAGGAAATTCAGGACACAATGAAGAGACCAAACCCAAGAATAATAGGAAGAGAAGAAAGGGAAGATTCCTAGTTCAAAGGGCCAGAAAATATCTTCATCAAAATCATAGAAGAAAACTTCCATAACCTAAAGGAAGAGATCCCATAAGTGTACAAGAAATCTCCAGAACATCAAATAGATTGAAACTAGAAGGAAAAAAAATCAATGTATCACAAAATAATCAAAACAATAAATGCACAGAACAATTAAAGATTATTAAAAGCAGTAAAGGAAAAAAAAAAGCCAAGTAAAATATGAAGGCGGACCTATCAGAATTACACAAGAATTCTTAACAGAGACTTTAAAAGCCAGAAGAACCTAGAAAATGTCATGCAGACCCTAAGAGAGCACAAATGTCAGCCAAGATACTATATACAACAAAACTCCCAATCATCATAGATGGAAAAAACAAGACATCCCATGAGAAAACCAAATTTAAACAATATCTTTCTACTAATCCAGCCCTACAGAGGATATTAGAAGGAAAACTCTAACACAGAGGGTAACTACACCCAAGAACACAAAAGAAATTAATCATCTCACAACAAACTCAAAAGAAGAAAATCATGTAGCTGGATATTTTCCAGTTACATTTGCAATAAAGCTCAGTGATTGGGTATGAAAGGTAGGTGGAGTGAGGAGTTGGGAGGAGAGAAGGAGAGGAGGAAAGGAGAGGAAGAGGAGGAGAAGAAAAGAGCAGATCAGCCATGGAGGAATATGGATGGGTTGAAATCTTTCCTAGGTAGCAACTTCAATCAAAAGGTTAGATATTGGGTAGCAATTCTAATTGTGTGGGCATCTTGTTAATTGAGCATTTCTAAATATATGAATCTTTTGAATAATCATTAAGCTTTAAGAGTCTTCTTTTTACCAGGTACTTCGAGGATGGAGGGAATTATCAGGGGCTCAGCCAAGCTTTGCGGGGACATTGTCGTGGGTTGGCACAGCCAACTGTCGTACTGGCATCTAATGGGTATTTCTAGATAGCCAGAGCTGTGGACAGAGTGGGAACAGTGGGAACATGGTGGCTACCCCGGAACAAGCCTGACCAGGTGCCATTTCTAAATATCTCCCATTTCAGAATCCCACATAGTACCACCTCTAATAATGAAAATAACAGGAACCAGCAAACATGCACATTCATACTATAATTTTACTGTATAAAATTATAAGACACAGTATGGCTAATATTACTGGAAAACAAGTGTAAAACGATATGAAACATTTTTTTCTGTGACAAAAGTGTATCTTACATAATGGCTACTATAATCAAGATAGTATGATATTCATGGAGAGACACATACAGAGACAATAGGGCAAATATTCAGATAATATCTACCAAATATTCCCAGCTGGTTTCATAACAGAAATACCATGGTGATTGTGGAAAGAGTGAGAAGAATTTCTAGCAATGATGCCAAAAGCAACTGAACATGATACCTTGTATCTATAAAAATTAATTAAAAGTGAACCTAGAATTTAAAAAGAAAAATAGATATAATGGGCCAGGGGCTTAAGATCTGGGTAAGGGAGAAATGATTTAGACTTGATATTAAAAACATAATATGTAAAATAAAAAACCCACAAACTAGAATATATCAAATGAAAAACTTTTGAAACAGATCCTATCAAGATAGGAAGTAAAATCTATCATCAGAGACATTTGCTCTTTGACTGCAATGTGACTATAATCCCTTTAAGAAGTATTCTTTCAGTGGGAACATAATATGATGATTATCAGTTTCTACAAATGGAACATGAAGAATGGAAATGTGTGCCATTTATTATAATTTCACAGCATAAGGTCCTGCTTCTCCTTTGACACACAAATTTATTATGAAAAGCTCAGTTAGCTAGAAACTTACTATGTATTCTAAGCTAGTCTTGGATTGAACTCATCACTCCCAAATGATTGAATTATACAACTATGTAACCACATCTGACCTGCAATGAAAGCCTTGCAATTGTGTTTCTGTGTTTTAATTATGGAAATGGATTTTCTAAAACCATGTTTGTGATATGGCCAATCAGACTTACACATGTATAGATATGTTTTCAAAACCACTGAAATCTGAATAGATGCTTGCAAAATTACTTTTAGACTTTTGAAGTTTTAGTCTGCTTATGCAACTTCCTATCCAGTTAGCCAACTGGGCAAAAGACAAATAAGGACCTCCCTGTTTATTTTGGCTTATGGTTCTCTTTGTGCCTGCATTTATTTTGGATGAAAAGTTAACAGCAGCTATAAGAGCAATGAGTTGTTCTATCTATATTCTTCGATGGCTGAATGATAAGATACTGTAAATAGTAGGAGACTCGAGAAATGATCATTCATAAGAAAATTATAGGACAATGTGCTACATTCCAAATACATGATTTGTTTGTAGAAACGTGTTTTAGTAGTTATATTGTCTCTCCTCACTAATTTGCTCCAGAAGTTTTATCAACCCTCCTGTCGAATTTCTTTCACATTAAATGCTTTTTAAAACCAAAATTCATTCTTGCAGAATGAGATAGCATTGTACATCCTATGATATCTAATAAAAATTAGAATGTATCTTGTCATAATTGAACTGAACATTTATTATTTATTTACTATTTATTTTAATGTATCCTATTAAATACACTGAAATGCAAATTATATTTTTCTACAAGTAGCTTTGCTTTTCCTTTTGTCTCAAGTTAATACCTAGTTTTGTACTGAATTTTTTATTATTAAACAAAACAAGATGCAATACGTAGAGAAGCAAAAGTTACTCATTTTTTTTAAAGTAGCAGAAGACATTTAGGTAACTATAATTATTATGAGTTGAAAATAAGCACTATTAAGGTCCTAATAAACTTCTTAGTACTATTTCCTCTGAATATACTAAATTTAAGATGTTCTAAAATTAAAAAATACTGTCAGTTTCAAATATGTGTTGTAAAATGACTGACTGAAAATATTTGTAAATATTTGCTTCAATCATCTGTCTTCAAGTTGAATTGGAATTATGTAAATTAGCTTAAGACATAACCAACTATGTGCAGAAATTATTTCAAAGATAAAAATATATTTTTTGAAAAAAATTCACAAATATTTCTTTGGAAAAGCATTAATAAAAGTGAGGGCTATATGTTTTTATCATTGACATTATATTTTTGAGTCTCTGTGTAATTTCTAGTTTTTGTTTTTATATTATTTTTTTTTACTATGACTTGTGTTTGAGTTCAGGAATAGGTAACATGGGTTTGGACTTCTGTAGTGTAGGTTGCATGCTTTTACCTGATAAAGATTTTGCCAGTGCAGTATTTAGATGTTATTCTTCACAGACACAAAATTTTTGAGTTGCTTTTCTATTGTTGTGATGAGACATCATATCCAAGACAATTTTAAAAATAAAGCATTTAATTGGGTGTCAGGAGCCATAAAAGGACAAGGTAAAAATTAGCAGTTGATTGTCCTGCGATGGTCTGCTTTGGATTAATCCACAACAGATTTGCTTTATAAACAAGGACCCAGGAGAATTCATTTTAGGAAATATTCCTGCTATTAATATACTTTTCCTGTTATTATTAAACATATATAACAATCACTAGATATTAGCTCACCCATTTGAGCAGATCTCTTTAGATCTATGAAGATGTACTGTTTTGTAGTGATGCTATATAGACAAATAGATGAATCCTTACGTCTTCATGATGATCCCATAAAAATTCCTAAAATTATATCAATGATTATTAAGCTCTTTTATAGTGGACTGCTATTAGGCCTTTTTCTGATAGTCAAAACGTCACTGAGAACTCTGCCAGTCTCCTATGTGTCACCAGTTAATTGCTCTTAGATAGTAACCAGACTTTTTCCTTCTCAGAGCACATTCCAAGAAGCTGTAAAACAATTAACCAAAGGTCATAAGAAGGGAAGTAATGATTTATTATAGGTGATTTATTATAGGTGCTAGTACAGAAGATGAAATATTGACTGTTTTTTCTATACATGGGTTTATCTATACAAAACTTCCCTAATAACTTAGTTATGGTTTTCTACTTTCAATGAACCTGTGGAGCTTTGACAGGTGATAGATGTTTAACCAGATAATTACTCCTAATGGATATTCATGTAAACATTCTGTTGTAAACTTCTATTTCAGTTTATGATTTGGTTTTTGTGTGAATTTGTAATGAACTTTTTAACATGTGATCATGTATTCTGAAAGATGTATAAGTACTGAGGATGAAGAGATGAGAAAGAAGAGAGTTGAAATTTTTTCCCTTTCCCTGTCACCCGCTTAGGATTTTTCTGCTTTTCCCCTTAGATAGCTTTCATAGGAATATTTTTACAACTTAGTAATAAGCACTATAATTACTTCCTAAAGTGCTCCTTTTTCTTCCTGAGTCTTCTGACTAGCAGGCTGAAAGTTACAGTGGTGATGGTGATGTTTCTGCAGACAGAGAACAAAGACCACATTACTTAATCCCACACTGTTAGGCTACTGGTGTCAATTGCCTAAGCCAGGAGTCTTTTACCCTCAGAAAGACAAGAAAGTTTTTAGAACTTTTTAGAAGTTATCATCAGCATTTCAGTATAGTTAGAGAGCTAGAACTGTCCAGAGACCCTCAGACTTTTAAGCCACACCAGGGTCCTACTCTGTGCCCCAGCCATTACCCTTTCTAGAGCAGGAGATTCCTGGCAACTGGGAACTTGATTACAGTTTTATAGAAGAAGGTAATGGCAACTATGATGATGAATATGGAAGCAAAATGTCAGGTATGGCACTGAGTCAGTAACAGGAACTGGAATCTGAACCACAGTTTGGAGGCAGAGATTAGGCCTCACTTTTAAAGCCCATTCCCAGTGATGCACCTCCACACATACAGCCACACCTCTGAATCCTTCCCAAAAAGTTCCACTAACTGGAGACCAAACATTTAATATACAAGCCAATTTGGGCTTTTCCCATTCAACCCACCACACAAATAATAATTTAAGCCAAGATACTTTGGTCACCCAGAATGATTTCATGAGAGACTAAGAAAAAGATAGTTGCTACCAAAGAAACTTGATGTTGTTGTGTAGTTCTAATTTTAATTGATCCATAATAGTTACACATACACTTGATGTACCTATGTATATATGTATATATATATGACAATGTCCTCTTCTAGCTATTTTGAGGTTTGTGCTAAAATATCCACATCTAGCAGATTATATTTAGAAATATATATATATATATATATATATATATATATATATATATATATACATACATGCATATGTAGGTAACAACAATTAATAAATGGTGTTATGGAAATATTAAAAAAATATATCTGCAAGTTCCTGTGCTACACCTAGCTACTCTCTGCCCCAGCAGCCTTTGAGTCTAGGCTAGCCCCTGAAGGCAAGTCTTCCTAGCTCTGGTTCACCTACCTCAGAGCTGCTCTTCTCAACCATCCACCCCCCTGTGGCTAGTTGTCACAAATCCCCTTAATCCAGTAAATCAAAACTCTAGAAACTTATAATTAGTCAGTCAGATTTATATATCAATAAATTCTCACTTCAAAAGGTGCCCACACAATAACTTCAGAGCCATTGGATAATGTTATAAATTGCCCACCTAGATAAGACATAGCTCCCTGTGGCTATGGTGGCAAGGTTCACAAGAAGTCATCTGTGATTCATTCCTCCTCTGCAGCCCCTCCTGGGGAGAGCAGAATTAGCATCAAAATAACAATCAACACCAAAGCTATCCACAGCAAAAAGGGACCATGAATCTTTTAAGAAAGCATGGAGGACTGTGGCTATTTTATAATTGAAAATATTAAATATAAAGTATAAGTGGTATGTGATTCTAACTAACTGCATTTTTGTACCTTTTAACCTCTAGTCTTTTCCTTCACCTCTCTGTACTTGGTCTAGCCTTACACTTTAATGGTATAAAATCAACTTTCCAAACTTTTGTATTTGATGATATCATATGCTGTTTGTTTTTGTGTATATATCTTCCGTGCCTAACATGATATCTTTCAGAAATACATATGTTGCTGTAACTAAGAAAATTTTACTCATTATATTCTTAAATAATATGTGTATAGAGTGCACTTTCTTTATTAATTTGTCAACTAATAGGCATTTGATCAAGTGAACATCATTGTTATTATGAATTGTACTTCATGAAATGGGCATCATATTAACTCTTCAGAAAGTCGTGTTTTGAATATGTATTCATTCTTTTTTTCCCATGTCATTGATAAAAAACTTAATGATAGATTTTTGTGTTTTGGCAGAGGTATATTAATTTATATATCTCACATATATACTTTTATTTTGAAATTAATATTGTTCATATAAAAGAACACAATTGAAATCTTCCTTCTTAATATAAACCACAGATCTCAGAAAAATAAGATTTCTGCTTACATATTACACTAATTAAGATTCAGTTACTTGATTTTCTTTTAATTTATTGAATAGATATATGAAAAATTTTATCTTTTTGTAAAACTTATTAAAGTCAGATTTAAATGATTTAAATTAAGAGTGAATTTCTTCTAGTTTACAGTGACTGGCAGAAGTTTCAGAATGCTTTGTGATGATAAGTACAGCATTTCCACGTGTGACTCACAAGCACATAATGTCAGAAACACAATCTATAATGTATTGTATATATACATGACACATGCATATTTGAATAAAGAAACTACCTGAAACAGAGTTCACGTTCAGTCAATCTGCTAATATGCTATAGTCTCTGAATATTATTTAAATTTCTTCCAGATATTCTATATTAATGTATATTATTTAGTTTTTACTGTTTGGTTATTAAATTGCATGATAGCTAGCCTCCAAGATGATAGCACAATATTAGATATTACTCTCCTACTGAACATGCCCCATCTAGTGTTCCAATACTTTGTATCAGGATTTTTGAGCCAAAGTTCTGACAGATAAAATGTAAATGATTTATTTTTTACAGTGCTTTGTAACAAATATAGGGCCCTGAGCATGCTACATAAATATTCTACCACTGAGCTATGCTCCAGACACAGTAAATGATTTCTGGGGCAAGACTTCAAATTCAGTCTTTCATGTTTTGACCTCGTAGAAGACTTGTGAGAGTGAAGAATAGAGATTTTTTTAATAAAAGCCAACAAATGGCAGAGAGAGGCCTTCTACTAATAGATGTCTTGTAGTGGATCCCTTGTATAAAATATAATCTTCACTCACTCTTCAATATTCTCCAAAGGGTTCACAATATATCATAATGGTGAAAGTTCAAAAATCATGTCAAGTAAAATACTTTTACTCTCTATATTGCATAGAATTTAAAACTGGACTTAAAGGCTACTAGAATTAAATGAATTTTCTATCAATTATTATTAATTATTAATATGCCACAGTGCTACCATATTAAACTTAAAAATAATGTTTTACTATAAATAACATTTTCAGATTATTAGTTTTGTTATTTCCCCCTTCTTTGCAATCTACCTACCTTTCTTTCTTTCTTTCTTTCTTTCTTTCTTTCTTTCTTTCTTTCTTTCTTTCTTTCTTTCTTTCTTTCTTCTCTCTCCATCTCTCTTCCTCTGTCGCTGTCTCTCTCTGTCTCTCTCTCTCTCTCTCTCTCTCTCTCTCTCTCTCTCTCTCTCTCCTTTAATACAATTTATCCCTATTACAGTTTCCCCTCCCTCCAATCTTCCCAGATTCTCCTCTACCTGCTCTTTCATTCAAATACACTCCACCTTCATTTCTCTTTAGAATAGACTAGTCCTTTCAAGGATACCAACTAACACAGTATGACAAGTTACAATTAAATTGCCTACTCGAGTTGTGCCCTCATATCAATGCTGAGTAAGAGGAAAAGGGTCCCAAAGAACAGGCAAAAGAATGAGAGACACCTCCCACTCCCACTGTTGGATCTCACAAGTACATCAAGTTACATAACCATGACAGATACAGAGGACCTAGTAAAGACACGTATAGGCTTGGTAACTGCTGCTTCAGTCTCTGTGAACCCCTATATTCCCTGTGTAGTTGACTCTGTGGGCCACATTCTCATTGTGTACTCAACTATTCTCACTCCTGCAGCCTTACATCATCCTCTTTATCATGGGTAAGATGCCAGAATTCTGCCTAATGTTTGACTATGGATCTCTGAATCTGTATTTTCATCACCGAATTTCCCAACATAAATGCTAACAAGTAGAAATCAGGTAATCTGTACTGTAAGCCTATCTATAGCTCTGTCTTGGGATTTGGAGGAAGTCACTTAACCTTTATTATGCAACTACTGAAGTCTCTTTAGCATGAAGTTTGGAGCAAAATTATGTGCTACCCTTATAGTGAGAAAATCTAACTATAGTCAAGAAACAGGCCATTTATTTACTATTTTTTAAAAAATGTATTTTTCTTCCTGTTCCTCCATTATTTCATACTTAAAGAGGTGACAATGTCATTTGAATTTGTCCTTTATGAACTGTACATGTATATTGTTTTTTAAAGACAGGTTACCATATAGTAAGCACTTTTCTTTTGTTTATCTTGCTTACTTATGCTCACTTTAAAGTGGATTTCTTCATGATTTGCTAAAGGAAAAGTGTTATTTAAAGCAAAATTTAGTTATTTTCTTTTCTAGGAGGATATACTTATCAGGAGGTGAAGTTATTCATTTGTACACATATCTAAAAATAATTTAAAAAATATCAGTATTTTCTGTATGTATTTATAATACTTTTCTATACTATATTTCTCTGAGACCATTTTTTTTTTAGTAAGATTCACTTTTTAAGACCTTGGCTCCTGGGTTGCAGGCCAAGGTATTTGAAAAGGAGGAAAATTGGTTCAGTTATTCGTATCACTGACTCTTTGGCATTGACTTATAACAAGTTCAGTGAAGGATGAGAAACAATTTCAGTCATCTGATCAAATTTGAAAGTAATAAATTTTAAGTCAAACTGAAAGATGTATTTGAGTGACAAGAAATAAAATTTACATCTTAAAAGCCTGATACGGAAAATGGAGCATAACATGAATCTTTTGGTATCTCTAATTCAACTTTTAATAAAACCTTGATGGCACCAATGCCTAGAATATTCCAGTATCAATATTAAAAACTACCTGCCTTTAAAAGTTCTTTAAAATATTCAATGAAATGTAACTGTCCAATCTTTTTTCATTTTTTATTAATTATTTTTATTTACATTTCAAATGTTATTCCCCTTCCTAGTTTTCTGTCCACAAACCCCTTTCCCCTCTCCCTCCCCCTTGCCTCTATGAGCGTGTTCTCCCATGCACCCACAGACCCCTGCCTCAATGCCCTAGAACTCCACTATGCTGGGTCATTGAGCCTCCACAGGATCAAGGGGCACCCCTCCCAGTGATGCCTGACAAGGCCATCCTCTGCTACATATGCAGCTGGAGCTACGGATCCCTCCATGTGTACTCTTTGGCTGGTGGTTTAATTCCTGTGAGCTCTGGAGGTGCTATCAGTTGATACTGTTGTTCTTCCTATGAGGTTGCAATCTCCTTCAGCTCCTTCAGTTCTTCCCCTACCTCTTCCACTATGGTCCCTGTGCTCAGTCTGATGGTTGGCTGGGTGCATCTGTATTTGTATTGGTCAGACTCTGGCAGAGCTTGGGCGGGGGCAGTTATACCAGGCTCCTGTTATCCTGTGAGCAAGTGTTTCTTGGTATCAGCAATAGTGTCTGGATTTCATATCTGCAGATGGGATGGATCCCTAGGTGGTGCAGTCCCTGAATGGTCTTTCCTTCAGTCTCTGCTCCACTCTTTCTTGCTACACTTCCTTTTGACAGGAGAAATCAATATATAAAACATTTTATACAATTTAAGAAAAATTTAAATCGTATTGTCCACTAAACTATAAATACATTTCCTGAAGGTACTTTAGAAATTAGCCACCGAAACTGTTAGAATTTAGATATGGAAATTGATCAATGAACAATTCCTTAAAACTCATTCTCTAAATAATATAATGTTGACATTCACAGCCTAAAATTATGATATTATTTGGAAAGAAAGGAAGTAAAATATATAATCTATGTTTCTCATAATTTATTTCAATATCTAATATAGAAATGAATGGTATTAATATAAATTATACATTTTATTAACTCAATAACACCTAAGCTAGTTCAACTTGTAAGCTTATAAGACAGTGGGTGCAATGTGTGCTTTGAGCTTTAATAAAGTTTCTTTTATATATGTGAGTGGCCTTGCATTTGGAGCATAGATGTTCAAAATTAGGAGTTCATCTTGGTTGATATTTTATTTGATAAGTATGAAGTGTCCTTCCTTATCTTTTTTTATTACTTTTGGTTGAAAGTTGATTTTATTTGATATTAGAATGGCTACTGCAGCTTGTTTCTTAAGACCATTTGCTTGGAAAATTGTTTTCCTTTCTTTTATGGTGAGGTATTTTTTGTCTTTGTCATTGAGATGCATTTCCAGTATGCAGCAAAATTCTGGGTCCTGTTTATGTATTGTAGTCTATGTCTTTTTATTGGGGAATTGAGTCCATTGTTGTTAAGAGATATTAAAGAAAATTATTGTTGCTTCCTCTTATTTTTGTTATTAGATGTGAAATTATGTTTCTCTAACTATCTTCTTTTGGATGTCTTAGAAGATTACTTTCTTGCTTTTTCTAGGTTGTAGTTTCCCTCCTTGTGTTGAAGTTTTCCATCTTTTATCCTTTGAAGTGCTGGAATTTTGGGAAGATATTGTGTAAATTTGGTTTTGTCATGGAATATCTTGGTTTCTCCATCTATAGTGATTGAGAGTTTTGCTGGGTATACTAGTCTGGGCTGGCATTTGTGTTCTCTAGGGTCTATAGGATATCAGTCTAGGATCTTCTGGCTTTTATATTCTCTGGTGAGAAGTCTGGTGTAATTTTTATAGGTCTGCTTTATATGTTACTTGATCTTTTTCTCTTACTGCTTTTAGTATTTTTTTCTTTGTTGTGTGCATTTGATGCTTTGATTATTAAATGATGGTAGGAATTTCTTTTCTGGTGTAGTCTATTTGGAGTTTTGTAGGCTTCTTGTATATTCATGAGCATCTCTTTCTTTAGGTTAGGGAAGTTTTCCTCCATAATTTTGTTGAAGATATTTACTGGCCCTTTTAGTTGGAAATGTTCACTCTCATCTATACCTATTATCCTTAGGTTTGGTCTTCTCATTGTGTCCTGTATTTCCTGGATGTTTTGCATTTTGCATTTGTTTTCTTTGACAGATGTGTTAATGTTTTTCATTTTATCTTCTGCACATAAAGTTCTCTCTTCTATCTTTTATTCTGTGGGTGATGTTTGCTTCTATGACTCCTGATTTCTTTCCTAGGTTTTCTATCTCCAGGGTAGTCTCCGTTTGTGAGTTCTTTATTGTTTCTACTTCCATTTTTAGGTTCTGAATGTTTTTGTTTGATTCCTTCACCTGTTTGATTGTGTTTTCTTGCAATTCTTTAAGACGTTTTTGTGTTTCCTCTTTAAGGCTTTTTACCTGTTTACCTGTGTCCTCTTGTATTTCTTTAATTTTTTATTTCTCTTGTATTCTTTATGTCATTCTTAAAGTCCTCTATCATCATCATGAGAAGTCATTTTAATTCTGAATCCTGTTTTTCTGGTGTGATGAGGTGTTCAGGACTTGGTATGGTCTGAGAACTGGTTTCTGATAATGCCAACTTTGGTTTCTGTTGCTTGTTTTTGTGCTTGCCTTTTTGCCATCTAGTTAACTCTTGTGTTACCTGCACTCACTGTCTCTGACTGGAACCTGTCTTTCAAGTTATCTTGCTTGTGTCAGAGCCTGAGTGGAAGAATTCCTGGTATATAGGCTGCCTCTGGGATCTGAAATCCTGCTGCTGTGAATGCAGTGGCTCCTCTAGGATCACTTAGGATATGGTGTCTACTGCTCTGAGTGGAGTGGCTCCTCTAAGATGGCTCTGGATATGGTGTCTTCATGGGAGCAGACCTCCTAGGTGTTTGCCCCAGCCAAAGAGACCAAGCAAGTGCCAGAGAGAAGAATTTAATTGTAAGTTTTGAGAATTAATCTTACAGTTTATGCTATGAGGAAACCAGAAAGTTCTCACTATTCATAAAGGTAACTATCAGTATACCACACTCACTCAACAGAGTAATGAAATTTTGGATCTTGAACAATGTCATTGTTTATGTCTGGGTAAAAAGGACATGGGAAATTATTTACTAGCTGTCAAGACTTTGAAATGAAACATATGTATCACCATTTTTGAGAGATTATACAGAAAATAGTAAGTCGTCCATATAATATTAACTCAAGACAGAAGTGTCCGGCAACATTGGAAAGAAGTGAATATACAAAACAAAAGCAAAACCAAAAAAAAAAAAAAAAAAACCTCACAAAACCTACAGAGTAATAATAAATTATAGGAGACAGTTTCCAAGAGAAAAGGAAAGCCAAATACTGTGGCTCAGTGATGGTCACATAGCCTCAGTATAAAGATATGCCCTAGGATATATATTAATAATTTGTTATATTTTAATTAAATAGACCATTGAGAAATTTTAGGAATATCAACAGAAAATAGAGAGATTATATAGTGCTGTGCAAGAACTAGGTCTCAGGAGGTAGAGACAGAAGTATCCCAGGAGATACACACAAGCTTGTTCTATATAGAAAGTACTTGTATAAACAAACAACCAAATAAAGAAACAACCAAAAAATATATATATAACAGAGCTTAAGTGTAAACTAATACTATATAATAGACAAAAGATTTCCATGAAATATTGACATATTGTATTATAAAGAAATCAAAAGGAAAAGTCAAGAAAAGTGATAGTGAGTCCAGATTATGTTAAACATGTTAGTTATTTGAAAATGTGATTAAATTTTTAGTTATTCTTCACATTGCATGTATAACTGGTCTGTAATGAGTTTACTTTATCTAAAATGGACTATAGTTCTAGTTTATCTAAACTTGACTATAGTGCCCAAATTAATTTCCCATTAAATTCTAGTTTGTTTAATTGATGAGACTATTCTTACCTTATGAAGTTTGGAGTTCTTTCAGTCGTAAAGAAGTAGTCATTTTTTCTTCATGCTGGGAAGTTGGAGAAAGTGCTTTCTGCAGATCAAGTGAGTCTATTTACTTAGTACCTTGTTTCCTTGGTGTAGAGAAACAGGTAGGATAAGAAAAAAAAAAAAAAACAACTTTTGTAACTTTTATAACTCCTGGACCAAATATGTATTTAGCACTAAAGATAGTCTCCAAGTGCTTTTGGGGGCTAGTCTAGTAGATTTAACATATCAGTTTGATACAAATTTATAGCATTTCATTGTGGACTTGGGGCTGATCATGTATAAGAATTCTGATACATCCTCATGGGATTAATCTGATCTTCTTTCTTTTTTGCATCTTTATTTTTTGTCCTTGAGACTCCTATTTTTATCACCACAAATAAAGACAACAGCCATAAAAAGTTTAGCCATCTGTCACAATTTCAGATTTCATTGAATCTAAGACGTTGAACTCTTAAATCTCACAGAACTTGCTTAGGAAATACAGGGATAACAATCACTCTTTTTTTTTAAGAGTCCCTGTCTGTCTAATTGTAAGTATAACTGTCAGAAATAAAGTCTCTCTTTAAGATCTGTTTCCATTGCATTGTCTTGTTTGTAGACTCATAAAACGACTCTGAAGGTCTCACAAACCAATATACAATAGATAGTCTTTGAAAAGATGGGCTATATATCATGAGGACTGGAGTATTTGTATACTGTATAGTGTCAGTATTTTGTGGATCTATGTGTGACTGATGTAAAGATTATAAATTAAATAAGTATTAATCCATTGATACAGAGTATTAATGTACACTCTATAGATTCAGAGTTAAGGGCTCTAACCATTTGGTTGGTTGTGCATTTGAATTATCAGGGTTAATATTTGGTAATTTGGTTAAATTACCAAATAAAATAAATGCCATAAAATGTAAAGGAAGGTCTTCACAGGCTAAAGACATTGGAATATTAGAGTATATTTATATACAAGACATTCACAATTAGTCTCTTCTCATTTCCAGTGGAATATTGACAATCATTCCAAGTGGTACACAAGGGAATATTCTTGTTAAAAAGACCTTCTTTGCTTAGAATATATTGGGAAATATAGGATTTATATTGACATCATAAAAAACAGGAAATGAAAATGGCAATCTTTCAGAAGCCATGAATTACACAAGAAATTAGGAATATCATGATGAAAAACTACATCAAGGAGTAACTTTGTAGGATCTCGTCTTTGCCCATCAGACATATAAAATGACCTGTGATTATATTGGACTCCAAATAATCTATTAAGAGTGGTGAAGTCCTAGGGTATCATGGACTAAGTAGCAATGGTCACAAAAGAAGGGCATAATTAGCATAACAAACACTGACCTTAAGAAATAGAGTTTCCATATGGACAGTGGCCAGATCAAATAGAATAAAGATCATACTATATCATGAAATGAATGGTAGGCATCCTAGTTATATTCTCAGGAAAGTAGACTGATATATATGAGATAATCCAGAGCCAACTAATAATTTTAGCCACCAGATATTAAACATTATTAATAGATGAACATGACTTTTTTTTGTATGTTATTTTAACCAAAAAATTCCAAGTACACACCTCTGGCTAATCCCACATGAGACATATCCCATCTTTTATTAACCAACCAGTGCTACTATTCTTGTGACAAGAAACTCTTTTATTTTATAGAATATTATATTTATTTACATTTCAGATGTTATCCCCATTCCCCATTTCTCCACACCAGAGACGCCTTATGCCCTATCCCTCCTTCTGCTTCTGTGAGGACATGTCCCCAACCACACACCCACTCCTACCTCTACCCCCTCAAATTTCCCCACACTGGGCACCCACCATTCATGGGACCAAAGATCTCCTCTCCTATCTATACCCAACAAGGCCATCCTCCCCAACACCTACAGCTGGAGCCATGGGTCTTTCCCTATGTGCTCCCAGGCTGGTTGTTTCAACTCTGGGAGCTCTGGTTGGTTGGTAATTGTTGCTCTCCCCATGGGGCCATAATCCCCTTCACCTCCTTCAATCTTTTCAAACTCCTCTATTGGGAATTCCTTGATCAGTTCAATGGTTAGCTGTGAGCATTTGCCTCTGTATATGTCAGGCTCTGGCAGAGCCTCTAAGGAGACAGCTTTATCAGGCTCCTGTCAGCATGTACTTCCTGGCATCCACAACAGTGTCTGTCTTTGGTGATGGCACATGGGAAGGATACCCAGGTGGAACATCTCCAGACAGCCCTTTCTTCAGTTTGTGTCCCACACTTTGTCTCCATATTTGCTCCCATGAGTATTTTGTTACTCCTTCTAAGAAGGATAAAAGCACCCAAATTTTTCGTCTTCCTTCTTCATGAGATTCATGTGGTCAGTGGGTTGTATCTTGGTTATTGCAAGCTTCTGGGCTAATATCCAGTTATCAGTGAATACATACCATATGTGTTCATTTGTGATTGTGTTACCTCACTCAGGATGGTATTTTCTAGTTAGATTCATTTGCCTAAAATTTCATGAATTCATTGTTTTTAATAGCTTAGTAATACTCCATTGTGTAAGTTACCACATTTTCTGTATCTTTTCCTCTGTTGAAGGGTTCTTTCCAGTTTCTGGCTATGATAAATAAGGCTGCTATGAACATAGTGGAGCATGTGTCCTTGTTATATGTTGCAGCATCTTCTGGGCATATGCCCCTGAGTGGTATAGCTGGGTCCTCAGGTAATGCTATGTTCTATTTTCTGAGGATCTGCCAGACTGATTTCCAGAGTGCTTGTACCAGACTGCAATCCCACCAACAATGAAGGAATGTACCTCTTTCTCCACATCCTTGCCAGCATCTGCCATCACCTGAGTTTATGATCTTAGCCATTCTGACTGGTGTGAGGTGGTATCTCAGGGTTGTTTTGATTTGAATTTTCCTGATGACTAAGGATGTTGAACATATCTTTAGATGTTTTTTTGGCCATTCGAGTTTTCTCAGTTAAGAATTTCTTGTAACTCTATACCCCATTTTTAATAGGGTTATTTGATTGTCTGAAGTCTAATTCTTTAGTCCTTTGTATATATTGGATATTAGCCCTCTATCTGATGTAGGATTGGTAAAGATCTTTTCCCAATTCGTTGGTTGCCATTTTGTCCTATTGACAGTGTTCTTACAGAATTGCCTTACAGAAGCTTTGCAATTCTATCAGGTCCCATTTCTCAATTCTTAGTCTTAGAGCATAAACCATTGGTGTTGTTTTTAGGAACTTTTCTTCTGTGCCCAAGTATTCAAGGCTCTTCCCCACTTTCTCTTCTATTAGTTTCAGTGTATCTGAATTTACGTCGAGGTCCTTTATCCACTTGGACTTGAGCTTTGTACAAGGAGATAAGAATGGATTGATTTGCATTTTCCTACACGCTGACTTCCAGTTGAAACAGCTCCATTTGTTGAAAATGCTGTCCTTTTACCACTGGATGGTTGTTGTGGCTAGCCCTGGCCTTATATTTTGATACTAATTTTCCTTTCCTGTGAAGGGCTGCAGAGGAGGTGTGAGTCATTACACATGTGATTTCTAGTGAACCGTCTGCCCATCTTAATTTGTAAAATAAAGGCCGGAGCCAGTGATTGAGCAGAGAAAAGTGAGGTGGAGATATAAATGTCTGTGGGAAGTGAGCAGGGTGGAGGATAACTGGAGGACAACTGGAGGAAGACGATGGAGGAGGAAGATCATGGAGATGATGGTGACTGGGGAGAGAAGATAGAGAGGATGACTGGGGAGAACAGAGGAGAGAGAAGATGACAGAGGACTACAGAGGAGGACGACTGGGGAGGTAGACAGACAGACACAGTGTCTGGAAAACCGTCAAGTTATAAGGGTCTCATAGCTGGGGAACAGAGTAGTGTAGGGGTAGCTGCCCAATCTAGGTTTACAGAATATATTCAAAATTGCTGAGTTGTGTTTTCATTGACCAGTCCTATTTGGGTTGAAGATTCAAATATCTTCCACTACAGATGGTTTTAGCTCATTTGTGAAAGATCAAGTGACCATAGATGTGTGGGTTCATTTCTGGGTCTTCAATTTTATTCCATTGATCTGTCTGCCTGTCTCTGTACCAATACCATGCATTTTTTTAAATCACTACTGTTCTGTAGTATAGCTTGAGGTCAGAGATGGTGATTCCCCCAGAAGTACCTTTATTGTTGAGAATAGTTTTTGCTAACCTGAGTTTTTTGTTATTCCAAATGAATTTGAGAATTGCTCTTTCTATCTTTATGAAGAATTGATTTGGAATTTTGATCAGGATTGCATTGAATATGTAGATTACTTTTGGCAGGTGACCATTTTTACTATATTAATCCTGCCAATCCATGAGCATGGGAGATCTTTCCATCTCCTGAGATCTTCTTCAATTTCTTTTTTTCATAGAATTGAAGTTCTTGTCATACAGATTTTTCACCTGCTTGGTTAGATTCACACCAAGGTATTTTATATTATTTTTGATTATTGTGAAGGGTGTTATTTCTCTAATTTTTTCTCAGCCTGTTTATCCTTCGATTAGAGGAAGACTATTCATTTGTTTGAGTTGAATTTATATCTAGCCACTTTGCTGAAGCTGTTTATCAGGTTTAGGAGTTCTCTGGTGGAAATTTTGGGCTCACCTAAATATACTATCATATCATCTGCAAACAGTAAAATTTTGACTTCTTCCTTTCCTATTTGTATCCCCTTGACTTCCTTTTGTTATCTAATTGCTCTGTCTAGGACTTCCAGTACTATACTCAGTAGGTAGGGATAGAGTGGGCAGCTTTGTGTAGTCCCTGATTTTAGTGGGATTGCTTAACATTTTTCTCCATTTAGTTTGATGTTGGCTACTGGCTTGCTGTATATTGCTTTTACTATGTTTAGGTATGGGCCTTGAATTCCTGATCTTTCCAAGACTTTTACATGAAGGGATGTTGAATTTTGTCAAATGCTTTCACACCATCTGGTGAAATGATCATGTGGTTTTTGTTTGAGTTTGTTTATATAGTGGATTTTGTTGATGGATTTCTGAATATTGAACCATCCCTTCATTTCTGGGATAAAGTCTACTTGATCATGATGGATGATTGTTTTGAAATGTTTTTGGATTCAGTTTGCAAGAATTTTATTGAGTATTTTTGCATTGATATTTATGAGGGAGATTGGTCTGAAGTTTTCTTTCTTTTTTCTGTCTTTGTGCAGTTTAGGAATGAGTGTAATTGTGGCTTCATAGAACAAATTGGGTAGTGTTTTTTCTGTTTTTATTTTATATAATTGGTTGAAGAGAATTGATATTAGGTCTTCTTTGAAGGTCTGATAGAATTCTGCACTAAAACCATCTGGTCCTGGGCTTTTTTCGTGGGGAGACTTTTAATGACTGCTGCTGTTTCTGTAAGGGTTATGGGACTGTTTAGATGGTTTATCTGCTCCTGATTTAAGTTTGCTAACTGGTAACTTTCTTTAAATGGAGCCTGTCTCTCCTGTTATCTTGCTTTTGTCAGAACTCCTCAGAGTCCACCTTTCTTTGTGATTGTGAGATCCTGGGTTAAAGAGCTCCTGGGATTCCAGGCTGCCTCTGGGATCCTGAAATTTTATGATCCTGGGCATGTTAGGGATCCTGGGAGCCCAGCTTTCTCTGGGTTTTGTGGAATCAGCTGTAGAGCCATGATCCTGGGCGTGTAAGAGCTCCTGGGAGTCCAGCTTCCTCAAATGCTTGAGTGTAGAGGATCTTCTGTTGCTCTGAATACAGTGGTTCCTCTAGGATGGATAAGATTATGATGTCTTCAAGGGAGCTGACCGGTTCGGAATCTGCCCCAAGAAAAAGAACAAACCCTCTTGTGTGAGACAATTTGGAGGTTTCTGCTGTAAATCTCTTGGCTTGTCTACATTTAACCTATGCAAAAATGAATGAATGAATGAATAAATAAATAAATAAATAAATATTTGAAATAAAATAATAAACAGAAAACTTGTTTTACCTTGCCTCACCTTTAGGTGATGAGAAAAATAATAAAATTAATAGAATAATGAACATAAAACAAAAAAAAATTCTTACAGCTTTTTCTCATGCTCTTAATGAATATAATTCATTATATATATTATATATAATATATATACACATGCGTATGTTTATATATGTATAACTTACTGTACATTATATATTATATTTAAAATATGAGTTTAATTCTTTGAAAATCATATAATATAATGAATAAGATACAGTAAAATGCAAGTGACAGTACATGTGTAACAACGGAAACACTGCTCATTTGCTGGTGCAAGAGAAAATTTGTACAACCACTCTGGAAATCAATGTGGTGCTTTCTCAGTAAGGTGGAAATTGTCCCACCTCAAAGCTCAGGTATACTGCTCCTGTGCATATTCCCAAATGATGCTCTATCATACCACATTATCACAGTGTTCCTCTGTGTTCATAGCATCTTATTCATAATAGCCAGAAGTACAGATTACTTAGGATATAATCCACAGAACCCAAGACTAACAAGCAGAAAGGCCCAAGTGAGCGTGCCTCAGTCCCACTTGAGAGGGAGAAGACCATAATCACCAATCATGGGAGGCAGAGGTAGGGAGGGAGGGAGGGAGGGAGAGGGGAGCAGAAGGGGAAATGGGAAACATGATCAGGTACTGATGTGGGTAAGAGAAAAGAAAAGCCCTGAGGGCCAGCAGAAAGAATGGTAGTCTGCAACCTTGGGGGTGGGAGGTTGGCAAACCCTCTAGAAATGACCAGGTCTGAGAGATGAGAAAATCAGGAGTTAAAGGGAGGGACCTTAGATGAATTGTCCAACAGTGGGGAGAGGAAACTTGTAGAGTCTATCTCTAGTAGAGAGTCTATCTCTAGTAGAGAACATCAAGTGGAGGGATGGGGTTGCCATCCCACAGTCAAAAATTCTGACCCAGATTTGTTCCTGTGTAAAAGAACTGCAGAGAAAAAAATGGAGAAGAGACTGAGGGAAAGTCTGTCTAGTGACTGGCCAACTTGTGATACATCTTGAGAGGAGGCTTCAAGGCCTGAAACTATTACTGATTCTATGGTGTATTTACAGACAGGAGTCTAGCATCTCTGTCCTCCAATAGGCCCAACATGCAGCTGACTGAGACAGATGCAGATACTTACACCCAACCAATGTCTGAAGTCAGGTACTGCTGTGGTTGAATTGGTGAAAGGTTGGAAGAAGATGATGAGGAAGGCAAGGCCTTGGGAAGACCAGCAATCTCAACTAACCTGGAGTTCTGAGATCTCTCAGACACTGAGTCACCAATCAGGTAGAATACACTAGTCAATATGAGGCCCAAACACATATACAGCAGGGGACTGCATGATCTGGCCTCAGTGAAAGAAGAGAAGCCTAATCCTCAAGAGACTTGAGGTCCCAGGGAGTGTGAAGACCTGTTAGGAACCAGTGAGGACGTCCTTTTGGAGACAAGGAGAAGGAATTGGATGAAACAGTGTGACAAGGCAGACTGGGAGGAGGGTAATGACTGGACTGTAAAAACACAAAGTAAAAGTAATAAAAATACTTTTAGATTTATCCTTTAAAATTTTCATGAATGTGTAAACTGTATTTTGCTCTTCATTACCTTCCTTGTTTTAATTTTCTCTGAGTCTCTCACTATTCATCTCTTTTCCTACTTTGTATTTTTTTTTAAGTCTATTGAGTCGAATTGCTGTTGCATGAACACATGTGCATGAAATTCACCCACTGAGGTTTGGGGAAGTTAACAGTGGATACTCTTTCTTCAAAAAAATGTTACTTTCTTCTTTCCCAGAAGCCATTAAATTCTCATACCTCATCAGGTAGGAGTAGTGCCTTGGGAGCCAATAGACAGGTCATCCAGACATAAAGTTTAAGAGGAATTTTAATTCAGCAGCATGGTTGCTCTGGCAAAAAGATCACATCCAAAGACTTTCTAGGTCTGTGGGATCTAGATGGAATATGGAGATGCCTGTAGTACACACATCTAATACCAAATGATGAAGGTAAAGTTAGTTTGTAGAAGGAAGCAGTCATTTTTGAAAGTGACTTCTAATTGAGCAGCAGACAAAATGACCAATCAGAGAGATATTTGACAGAATGAGAGCCTCTCAGTGGGCAGTCATCCTAAGCTCCTGTCTGTAAGCTCACCACAGTGTCAGTAATAGTGGCAGGCTTTACAGCTTTCACTTGAGATGGATCCCACTTTGAGCCTGTCACTGGACCTCCTTTTCCTCAGGCTCTTCTTCATTTTTGTCCCTGCAGTTCTTCTAGACAGGGACAATTTTAGGTCAGAGTTTTTGACAGTAGGATGGCAACCTCATCCCTCTACTTGATATACTGTCTTTCTACTGGAGGAGGACTCTACAAATTTCCTCTCCCAACTGTATAACATTTCATCTAAGGTCCCTCCCTTTGAGCCCTGAGTGCCTCACCTATCAGGTCTCTAGTATATTCTAGAGGGTCCTCCTATCTTCCACCTCCTTCCCCTCTTTTTATATTTTTATTCATCCTACTTGCCCTTGGGTTTCTCTCTTGTTCCCTCCAATACCTGATCATATCACCTCTTCCCCCTCCACCTCTTCTCCTCTATCCAGGTCCCTCCCTCTCTTTACCTCCCATGATTACTTTCTTCTCCCTCCCAAGTGGGATTGAAGCATCCTCACTTGTGTTCTTCAATTTGTTAACATTTTTTAGTTCTGAGGATTGTATCCTGGGTATCCTTTTTGGCTAATATCCACTTATTAGTGAGTACATACCATACATGTTCTTTTGGGTCTGAGTTACCTCACTCAGGATGATATTTTCTAGTTCCATTCATTTGCCTGCAAAACTCATGATGTTCTTATTTTTAATAGCTGAATAGTATTCCATTATGTAAATTAACCAGATTTTCTGTATCCATTCTTCTGCTGTAGGTCAGTTTGGTTGTTTCCAGCTTCTGGCTTTCACAAATAAGGCTGCTATAAACATAATAGATCACGTGGCCCTGTGATATGGTGAGGCATCTTTTGGGTGTATGCCCAAGAGTGGTATAGCTGGGTCTTAAGAGAACTATTTTTCTAATTTTCTGAGGAACTTCCAGATTGATTTCCAGAGTGGTTGTACCAGTTTGCAACACATCAAAACCATCATTCACCATGACCAAGAAGGCTTCACCCCAGGGATGCATGGTTGGTTCAATATAAAAATTCCATTAACATAATCTACTATATAACAAACTTAAAGGAAAAAAATCACATAATCATCTCATTAGATGCTGAAAAAGCATTTGACAAAATAGAACACTCTTTCATATTAAAAGTATTAGAGAGAACCAGAATTCATAGCCACACCTAAACATAGTAATAGCAATATACAGCAAACCAGCAGCCAATATCAAATTAAATGGAAAGACACTTGAAGCAATCCCACTATAATCAGGGTGCTGAAAGAAAAAAGTGGACACATTTTCTATATGTTAGCAAAATGAATCATGTAAGAAGAAAAAAATGGAACAAATTGTAAATAGTATACACTCTGCTATTATTAATTTGTACATGTTTGACAACCTATTTTTCTATTCTCTCGGTCAATGTCCTTCTCTACCTTAACTTTAAGAATTGGGTATGTTGCACAATTTTTCATACCATGTCAAAATTATAATCAATGAACCTGCTTCTAGCATCAGGTCCTACTATTCCATCTGCCTCTTCTGGACTAGTTGGAGCAGTGTCACAGGAATATACAATAGAGCAGAAGGATGGATCATTGCTGATCCAATGTCAGAACTAATGTTCACAAAGACAATCAGAATAAAATTAATGATGTGCTATTTTTTCCTTAATTTTCTAATTTCTTTCACTTTTTCATAGTTGTGTACAGCATGCCATTTCAGACAGGAATGAAATAAACAGATTGTAAAGTTCTTAAAATAACTTTACAAGCCAGATATTTAAAAAAAATGTAGAATTGGGAAATATTGTATTTAATGAAAGAATCTTTGACTCTTCTATGATTCACATTTTTTAATGAATTAAAAAGTAACTCATGTGAGGCATTGAGATATTTGTTAGCCTCTGATGTCTTGAAAGAGTATTGTTTCCATATACAGCAATAGGTATAATTAACACTAAAGACCTTTTAAAATTCAAGTGGAAACCTATATGTCAATAAAGCAACAATAAACATAAACGAATACATATCTACAGTGGAATTATATTGATTGATCATGCGATAGATCTATTTCCAGTTCTTAAAAAATCTTTACACCAATTTCCACAGTAGATAAACCAGTTTAGTCTTCCACCATCAATGAATAAGAAACTTCTCAAATCATTAAAGGTCAGTGACACAGCTCTGCGGTTGTGTGTGCTGAACAAGCCTGTTGACCTAACTTCAAACTAAAGATCTCAAGGTTAAACAAGTAAATGACTGTTGAAAGTTGTTCTCTGACCTCAACACATTAGCCATAGACAATGTCTAAACATTGTATACACTAACATACACAATAATAATAAATTATATATATTTCAATGTATTAATCAATATATTTTAGATAGTTATCTTCTTCAGTACTTGCTATAGTACTCAAATTATAAAAGTTATTTTCAGCAAATTTAGCATAGCTTATGAGATGTTACTTTGCATTATTCACAAAGTGAGCATACTAACTCCAGGTAAAAGAAATTATGTGGTAAATTATACAAATATTATTTACTTTGAGCCTCAGGCTTTAAATATAAGGTATCATTGCCATTTTTTTCCAGAGGAGTATAGTGAAACTCAGCTTAAATAATCATGTTTAAAGGTAATGAACACCCCTTGCAGATACTTCAAATAATTATCATTATCATCTTAGTGTTTTATCATTAATAGAATTTATAACATTTAAAAAGATAAATTTAGCTTGATATTACAATCATTCTCATTGTAACAAAAAAGAGTGCTCTGCCTACTATCACTCACACTTTGCATTTTCTGTAGCTCAGTACTTGTCCAATTTCTTTCAAAATAACTCAAAGGCTTTTCTTTTCTTTCTTTTCACACCATTGTTACTGAGATGGTCTCTGTTCATTAAGCTGAATAAGAGAAGACATTTTCACTTCTGTGGAGAATTTCAATGCCACATATCTCCGTTACCTTTTTATTATTCCTTCTGCGTCTCATTTGGAACCATCTGTTAAGTTTCAAAGGCCGAAAATGTTCACTTTCAGACATGTTTTCTGATCCTCAGATAAAAGTCATACCTGAAACACTAAAGTTAACAAAAATAGAAGGGATCTGGAAATTTAAGGGAAGTTCCAATTAGGGAATCTCATTTCAAGATCATGACTATCTTACATTTTGTTTTATTTCCTTCTTAGTAGATTAGATCATTGATAGACACACAGCCCCTAAACACATAGTTCAGTGCATGGATTAGCTTCTAATATTTTATAAGTGTTCTATAAATCCCTTATATTCTTTTAAAGGTCACATCTCAGTTCTTTTACTTGCAACTAACCTCCCTCTATTTGAGCCTTTTGAGTTTTCCTTTCACTCACCCCATCATCTTCTCTTACTGAAGCTGTTAAGGTAAAAAAAAAAAATCTCAAAGCTATTGATGTCACTATCTTTCTTCTGTTACTTTCATCAGAAAAATGGAGTTCCAATGTGCAGCATCCAGTTGCTAAGCAACAATAATCTCAACACCCCTACTATCTTAAAAAGTGTGAAGCTGGGTCTACTAACGTGGTCATGGAGGGAAAAAAAGAGAATATAGTTGGAACAAAAGCAGGAATACAAGCCCTGAAAAAATAATCAACTGTCTCAGTATATAATGAATGCAGAAGTGATGAAAATTTTCACTGAGAGTTTTCTTTTTGCAACATGCCACATTACTTGCAGAAAAATTTGTTCTCTAAAGCAACATGTTGGGAGTTATGTAATCAGGACTGTCACTATGTCAGTTCTGTGTGTAAGTTACTATACCAAACACTATGTTATTTTACTACATATGTATTTATAATTTCACTAACACATAGCTTTCCTATAGATATACATTTCAGAAAAAGGTATAAGGAATATCTTTGATTAGGTCTTCAAAACTGGCTATCATCAGTTTGAACATTCTATATATTATTCTAATATATAAAGACTGTACATTTTTATTTTAACTCACATTATCATTTTTCTTGTAAGAAAAAATATATATGTTTCCTCCTTGGTATCTTTATAGGTGTCTTACTTTCAGGGGAAATGTTTAGTTTCTTTATATTTACATTGCCTTTCCTTATGTGTCTGAAATGGAGAGCTGATAAATTATCAGCTAAGACAGTGCCAATTCAAGGAGAATATAAAAACCTTCAATATCATTTCTATTGGTTACTTATTTAAAAGCATATTTTATTTATCTTTAGTAATAATTTAATTTCACATGATGTTTATATACAACCTTACAGATGACTAGCTCTAGTTTAGTTTTTACATTTAATATATTTTATTTATTTATTATTACCTTTTTGCAGTTATAATACAATACATCTTTAATCTTTCTCCCAAGATCTCCAAGATCTCCCTCCACTTTACCCACCTGAATTCATTTTTTTGACTCTCTTCAAATCAAAATGAAACAACCAAAAGAAGCACACATACTAAATTGAATTCTGTTATGTGTTGGTCAACTATTATTGAGACTTATACTTGGCCTGGAGAGTGGTTAATATACCAGTGACACCTCACTGAAGAAAACTGATGTTCCCTCTCCCAGTAACTATCAAGTGCAAACAGCTTCTTGATTAGGGGTAGGACTTTGTGTCTTCTTCCCCTTCTACATGCTGGGATTTTATCAGGCTGAATCTAGCGTAGGATTTACTCACCCTGTCACAGTCTCTGTGAGTTTATATGTGCATCAGTCTTGCAGTACCTGAAGAACACTGTTTACTCGGTGATGTCAAAAAACTCTTAAAAGCTTACTACCTATTTTTTCACATAGAACCATGAGACTTGAGGGAAGGGCTGTGATAAAGATGTCCTATTTAGATTTGAGTGCTTCGCTATCTCTTTAGCTGAGAGAGTTACAGATTAAAAATAAATCATTACAGTATAGTATAGAACAATAATACAGAAATAATTTTCCATAAAAGATTAAAATAGAAATCTGAATTAAATATAAATTCTGTTATAGAATATTTTAAAACTATGGAAAAAAATTTGAATTAAAAATGAAATAAATATTCTAATAATGAAAAATCTATATACCTTTAATGTCCAATGCCATTTAGCTTACAAACTACAAGTTATATTTTATTTAATTTACTTGTCTCAACTGTTTGCTATTGTTACTACTTCTTAGGTATTCATTTTCAGAGTTTTATGTTAATTTTCTGACATCTGAATGTCATCGGAAGTCTCATTTTCTCTTCAGATTTCTAAAGCAAATGATTTCTAGCAGTAAGAGTAAAAATTACTTGAGTAAACTATGTTAGGAGCATACCTATAATCTGAGCACATGGGAGATGAAAAGAGGAGCATCACTTCAAAGCTCTCCTCTGCTACAAAGCAAGTCTGACGCCAGCCTGGCCTACATGAGACTCTACCTCAAGACACTACTGCTAAAAGTTTTGACCTAAGTACATCAAACACTACTGAGAATACTTAAAACATATAACATATCCTATTTTAACTCATAAAATACTAATTTTTTCTTTTAAAAATACTTTTCTTAATTTTTTTTGGAGAATGTCATACATTATATTTTGATTATATGTTCCTTCTCCCTCAACTTCTCCAAAATTTACTCATTTTTTCCTGTCCACCCAATATTACTGTTTCCTCATTTATAAATATTCTTGAGTCTTATTTTTTTCTTTTTATAGCCAATGTGTGTGGGTGTGAGACCATTCCTTATAGCATGGTTGATCTGCAGGGCTCACAACCCTTAAAAAAGCCTACCTCATTCTCTAGTAACTACCAATTGCCAACATTTCCTCAGTTATGGGTGAAATTTTATACTCTCATCCCCTCTGGCATTTTTCTAGTTTGAATTTAGAGATGTCCTGTGTATGTTGTCATAACTTCTTTGAGTTCTATGTACAACTGCCCTGTTGTATCTGGAAAATACTTTTTTTCAGAGGCTTTTTAATCTTTCCTAACCAATTCCAAAGTACTAGTTTCTCTACTGTCACCATATTAACATAACTGTTTGATGTTAGTAAACAGAGGGTTATTGGCCATATATAATTTGTGAGACACATGGACCATATGCAGCCTCATTACCTGTTGCCAGACAGACTCATTTTTTCCTGGAGCAGAGATCACCAGTGGCAAAAGGTATGGCTTTGTTAAATCTTGCCTAATATCATCAAAATGGTGGTGACTGTGTGATTTTGCCACAACCCTGCTTACTGTAATCACATAGAATCAACAAAATGGCAATGCCCATAAAACTTTTGGTACAACTGAATGCTCAGGGCACACCATAAGTAACAGAATTTTCAGTGTTCCACTCATTCGGTCACTCATCTTAATTCACTTCTTCCAGCTTTTTCATTTTTTAGTGTTCACATTCTTGGCTGCCATGTATGATCATAGAACTGAAAGATCCAAAGAAGACTCAATCATGCGGCTAAGATTGATGCAATTCCCATAGCAGACTAAAAAGTTGATAACAGATATCCACAGCATGTTTCTTATATTTTTTACTGTTGCATGATATATTTGCTGTGTTCTTAGAAGAAGTGAGTAGGAGTTTCCACAGCTCTGTGCCTGCAACATTGGTCAAACAATAGATGTTTGTAACTGACTCTTTGAGATGACTAGACTTAGAAAGCTCACATGATTTGCAGTGTTCCAGGGCTGAGTGTTGGACCAGCTCAATCTGAACCCAAAGATTAGATTGCAAGGTTCCAGACAAGCTATTGTTACATGCATTTGTAATGGCCAATGAAAAATTTGTTGCTTGAGTGAGAGACTGGAGATGCATGCTCGACTGGATCTTTGTGCTTTCTGTGTGGAGCCCCCAGCCCTGTTCTTCTGCACCTCAGATAGAATATGCTTTCTCATGTTTAGACTGTTTTGTTCCATGATTGTCTTCTTTGTTTCTACCACAGAACACCATGTGTACCCATACAGATTTTTCTTTTTCAGTTTCCAGTTGCTGGGTCATAGACAAGCTAAAAACGTCTTGATCCAAGTTCTTTTAGAAGTAGTGGAAGTAGTTTTTGTTTGCCTGTTTCTGTATTTAAAAACTCCCAGGTTATGGGTACATAATCCAATATTGCATTTGATAAAGAATAATGTGGCTTTCCTCTTCTGAAACTGGACGGATAGCCATTTTTTAAAATAGAAATCCACCATGAGCACTGTCATTCTTGCTTCCAGTCTAGACTGAAGAATATAACATGGATTAACAGAAGATTAATTTAAGAGAAAGAGTCAAAGGGAACATTTAAGGTAAACATTACAGGTTCAACTCACAAGGGAGGTAAGATTCTCCATCACCTATATAGCCACTAGAAGTGGGATGACTTCTCTAATATCTGTGGTTCAATATTTACTGCAATGTTTTGGCAGTGCGTCCTGCAGAACCAAGTGTAGTCAAGCAAAACAAAAAAAATTAATAAAGTTTCATTTCATCTGATCTGAAGTTAGAGTGGATTATAAATAGTTGACCTGTAGAAGGAAATTTCAACCAGAGTATTATAATCATAATTGGTTTCTTCATATAAAGGAAGATTCTTGTTAAATTCTCAGATTGCCTGTCTCCAGTTCAGGTATATGCTGATTGATTGTGGATACAAGCTTTTAAGAAGTTAGCCATCCCAAATCTGGTCAAAGAGTATTTTGGGTTAGACCTTGGTAAAATCAATACTTATTGACTCACCCTCCTTGATCGTGGCTGTCCCTTACCCATGAAAATATACAATTTAAAGATATCAAAGTATGAACCTTCAAATCAAACATTTGCTCTAATAGAACAGTGAAAGTGTTTTCTAAATTTTTTTTTTCAATTTCTTTCAGTGATTCATGTCACAAGAGATAAGAAAAATCTTGATAAACACAGATTATCAGGCATACAGGTGCTTTGAAGTCAACTGAGATTATCACTGGAATTAACAGAAGTGTCAGGTCAAGTGTATACAGTTGAATCCAGGGTTGTTTTCCTCTTCTTTCATCCTTAAGAAAAGTAATCATTTGCTACCATACTCATTTTTACAAAATAGACAATTCATTTTCTCTGTATATTATATTGAAAAATTATCCTGTTCTATTTAAGTTCAATGAAAAGATGGATCTAGAGAAAGGATTTGATCATCACACTTCAGATTTCAACATGGTATTTAATAGTGTTTCCTTAAATATCTTCTCGCCAGTCAAATTGGCCCTATGACATTCTTAGTGGAAGCAAAGATAGTCAAATATCCCAAGAGCAAATGCATTGTTTCTTTGAGAATAGCTAAGGGGTAAGCTTGTGGATGATGGATGATGGCATTTTTTAATGTATTCATAATTGTAAAGTACTTGACTTTAAAGAAAGATGAAATTTGTAGATAAATGGATAGAATTGAAAAAAATATAAATATCATGTGTGGTAATCCAGACTCACAATAAATGCTGCATGTTTGCTTTCACAAATAGACTATTAGTTTGTTTGTCCAACTTGGAGTACCTATAGAAGCAAGCAAAACAGAAAGAGACTATGGGAGTATATTTTAAAGGAAACAAGTAGTAGAATATGGAAGTTTGCCAACATAGCAGAGACTAGCATTAACAGAGAAGTGGGGTCTACTGTTAGGAAACCACTTTCACCATTTTGGCCTATGGGTATGTCTGTGAAACACATTCTTCAATAATGAGTGAAACCTGAGGTTTCACTGTGCATGGTACTACTCCTGGATGGGTGATCCTGTATTGTATAAAAAAGAAAACTAATCAAACCCATGGAAAGTAAGCCAGTAAGCATTGTCCCTCCAAGTTTTTCTTTAGTCCTTGATCGCTAATTTCTTCCTTAAGTTCCTAACCTGGGTTCTGTAGAAAATAGAGTGCAATGAATAATCTAAAATAAATACTCTCCCCTCAAGTTGGTTTTGGTTAATATTTTATTACATCAACAGAAAGTAAATTAATAATAGAGAGGGAGAAACCACTGGTGGATAGGTTTAAATAGGGAATGTCAGTAGGAAAAGTAGGAATGTTGAGGGAGGAACAGCCAAATTAAAAAAAAAGCCTGGTATCTTATAACCCAGTTAACATGTATCATTAACAATAACGATATTAAGACATCCTATAAGACTCTAAAATGTTGTGGCTTAATCATGAGTCATTATTTTTTTGTTTAAATTCCATTATAAGTCTGAGAGACTACCTTATGAACTCTTGAACAAGGAAGACCCAGTGTCTCCCTATAAATACAGGCTTCTAACACCCTTTTTGACTACCCATCAAAACTTGATGATAAAAACATCTTGTAGAAGATACCATACATCTTTCCTGCAATGTGAAAAGAACTAAAAATAGAATTAGGCTGTAATGCTTTTTCATGCTAGTCACAATATTTGAAGATATGTTAGTTCAGGCTGCTAGGAGAGAAAAGGCAAAAGGAGTCTTAATCAGCTTTAAATTTCATGGACTATAATAACATTTAGATACAAATATGTATATTTATGGAATAGTGGTATGGTTGTTATGGCAGTAACTAACCATTTTATAATTGTATTTTAAGCTGCTCTGTAGGAGTGAGTCTATACTTAGCACATTATTTCAAGACAAAAATCTCATGGCCTGGGAAGTAACAGACTTTGGAGGGTAACTTAACATTGCTACTAAGTTAATTGATATAGGGAAGTGTCTACTAAATATTTATGCTTACTGTTATAACAAATAGGACTCACAGTTTTAACCATAGAAGTCCCTAACCAGAGAATAACAACAACAACAAAAGCAAATACCAATGACTGTTCAAGGTGCTAATAAAAAGAAAAAGTTGATTCTTCAGTCCAAGATAAGACATTCTATGATCTCTGAAGCTCAAAAACATTTTAGAAGAAATGGAAAGAATGAAAGTGCTAGTAAGTAGTGAGAAAGGTTGCACATTTCTCCCTTATGTTCAAGAACCAGCAATTGTAACCACAAATACCAGGTGTAGTTGTCTGAATGTACCTTGTACAAGTATGTACTTGCTGATGTTCAAGCATGGATGGGGCAAATGTTCAAGGAACCCTATGCTTCATGGATGAAGTGTTGCTTAGGATTGACTCTGGGAGCTACTGCCTTTAATCTTCTACCTATTTGTTATCTGGCCAGACTTCATTCCAATTCTATGGTCAGACAGAATGGCCTTTGTTAGTCAGTGGGGCAAAAAATAAATCAAGTCAATTAAGCATTAATTGAGGAATTAAGCATTCCTCAAAAACTACCAGTCAATGTACTATGTAACTGAACATTATCAGTCATAGATATATTTACTTAAGAGGCACCACATCTACATATCACAAAGGTACTTATGCATCAAAACATACTGGAGGACTAACTATTCATGAAATCTAAGTGTAAGAAACTGATTATATCCATAATCAGGGAAAGCAATAAGAAAAATGTAATAAATATACACAGAAATTTTCTTCAAAATGAAAATGAACAATGTTTTGTCACTTACAAAAAAAAAAAAAACGGTTCCATTTGGACACCACCAAATGAAGTTAATAACACTAGTCTCAGAAAGAAAAATACCATAAGCTTTTTGGGGTTGTGGTTGTTATATTTTATATGCATATATATGATATGAAAATAGAACTAAAACTCTTTAGATGTACAAAGGGGCTCTCACAGAATATGTGGCCAAGAAAAGGAAAGAAAATATGAGGGAAATATGTACAATATATAATACTATTTTCTGAAATATTTTAAAATACTTTAAAAAATTAAAATAAATACTGAAATAAATGAGTCATAAAGAAAAGTATACTGTAATACTTTACATATTTATTCTAATATATGTAAAATTAATCTATATAAATGAATTAAAGAAGTAGATGCTGCTTTGAGCCAAGCAAAGAATAACTGAGAAGTGTTATGCTTTGAGACCATGGTGAACAACTTCTTTTCAGATAAAAAACGTGTTTTTTGGTATATGTTGATAAAAAAGATATGCATATAATTGGAAGAACTATCTAGTTGACCTTGGAACCATTTTAAAGGGATATTTGTTTGAATCAATAAAACATATTTTAAATGACTCTAGAATCTTCATATTTTAATAGAAATCTGTTTTTCTATTATGTAAATTCTATTTGTGAAGTACGTAGTATTTATTTTATAGTCTGTGTTTTGCTTTTCTTGTTGTGTGTTCCTTTAAAATTGATTTAGCTACTTGAGAAAGTTATAACAAAATTTGCGAAGATTAATAGTGATGTTAAATACTTACTGTCAACATTTCTTCTAAATCTTACTGTATTTTTTTTTTTAAGTTGTAAAATATTCTGGGAGAGTTAAATTTACCTGATGAGTAAGATATGCTATTTTCTCTTCCTATACATCATCATTTTTGTTTAAAAAAGAAACTCATAACAGGTAGTTATATACAAATTAAAACATGTCATGTCTTTTACAAATATTTCTATATTTAATATTAGTTTTTCAGCTTTCTTATATACAGTTATATACAAAAATATACATATTTTAATTCTATTTAGTAGCCAAAATTCTTTCTTTAAACTGAGAAATAGGATTAAAGTAGGAGTATGTAATTTTGTACAGACTTCTTACTCATGATTGATTAAATTTATGTTAGTAGAACATGGAATTTCTACATTAAAGTTACTTCCTTGAGTGGCACGTTAGCACAGAAAATGTGCACAGAGGTGATCTATGGAGTGCTGCCAATAATATTGTTCTGATTTTAATGTCTTAAACCTTAATATTTCAAAAATTTTAGCCTCATAAAACTTTCTGATAATCTGATGAAAAATAGGGAATCCACCATACATGGGGATACACAGAACAAAAGTTACATATATGGCAAGTAAATATAATATTACTTTTTTATTTGTTTGGAAAATATTAATTATTTGGCATTGAAGCCATAGTAAACATTTACTTCTGAAAAAAATGTTAAAAAAAGAATCTTTAAATGCCCTGTTAATTACTTATTTCTGACATATTAGAATCAAATAAGTTACATTTTTATTTTTATCTATAATACAAAATAATATTATATCATTATATCATTATCATACATCCATTGTTCTAGTTCATACCACATTTCCCATTTGTTCACATGTTCCTGTTAATCATCATCCTTTATGAATTGTCTCTCTTGCTTTCATGTTACAGATATCCCACTACTGTTTTTCTCTTCTTTTTCCATGAAAATGTCTTTTACTCTCATGGTCATTTTATTTACTAGCATAATGACCACACACACACACACACACACACACACACACACACACACACACACACATCTAGGCTCTGATTCTGAGAGATAAATGCAATGTTTGTTGTTATGACTCTGGGTTATTTCATTTAATCTAGTACTTTTCATCTCTAGAATATTTAGGGCAAATGTCATCTTTTTACTTTTCATGGCTGCATTCAACTCCAGTGAGTATATATAACACATCTTATTTATCTTTTATCTGCTGTTGAACGTCTGAAATGGTTCGTTTCTTAGTATTGTGCACAGTTCAGAGATAAGGATTGATGTGTCATGTTCAAGTTGTCTCTTAAGTAGAGTTTTGTTCCTTTGTGTAATAACAGAAAGTGATAGAGTTTTGGAATGCTATGGATGGTCTATTTTTAGTTTCTTGGGAAACTTTGAACTTCCTCCTCAGTTACTGCAAATGTTTACACCACCACCAGCAGCATATGTATACTGTCCTTCCCCACATCTGTACCAACATTTGCTGTCATTTGTTTTCTTAATGGTTGATATGAACAGCTTTATTATATTTCTCTGATGACTAAAAATGTTGATCTCTTTCAAATACTATTCGTTGTCTTTCTTTTTTTCTTTGAGAATTGTCTATTCAGATCATTAGTACATTTGTTGATTGAAGGAGTTTTGTGTTGAATTTTTACAGTGTTGTATATATTCTGGTCTGAAATACAGTTAGCAAAGATTTGAATTTTTATATAAATTAGGCTGTTTCTTTACTCTGGTGACTTGATTGTTTTTCCCCACTGTGTGGAATACTTTAAATATCAATTAATCATATTTAATCATTCTTGAAATTATTTCTTTTGCTATTTCTAAAGTTTTTGTTTAAAGAAAATTATTTCCTATGCCAATATCTTAAAATGTTTTTTTATAAAGTTTTTAAAGAATTATATCTGATATGAAGGTCTTTGATATACTCTGAATTGATTTTGGTCAGTAGGAGAGACATTTTTTTTCATGCAGTTTTCCTATATCTAGGTAGTATTTGTAGATGAAGCTATGGTTTTTTATTTATTTATTTTTTGCCAAAATAGTCTTTTCAAAGATCTGTCAAAGATCATGGTTTGCCATGAATTTTTTTCCAGGTTTTCTATCTTATCGAATTAGCTTTTATATCCACTTTTGTGTCAAATATCATGATATATTAGTCATTATGCGTTAAACGTTTATTTGAAATGAAGCATTTGGTGTTTCCAAGTTTGCTCTTCCTATATATTATTGTTTTGGCTATTCATCTTTACTAAATCAAACAATGTGCTTTTGTTTATTGTTTTTGATCTTTAGTTATTTCCAGATTTACTTAGATCAGCTCCTCAGTTTTCCAGAAACTTCATTTCTGTTGCTATGACACAACATCCTGTCATAAAACAACCAAAGGAAAAGAGGGTCCTTTTTTGTTTGTTTGTTTTAGCTTACAATTCCTGGTTAGACTCCATCACTTTGGGGAAGTCATGGTGACAAGAGATTGAGCACAGGTTGTCACATCCCACCTGTAGTCAAAAGCATAGATAAATAAATGTTGGCATACACACTTGCTTTCTTGTGCCTTTTTTATGTTCTTAAATTCTCATAAAGTTCAGGAACCCCTGCATTCAGAATAATGCTACAAAAGTAGGCTTATTCCTCTCACATTAACTAACTTAATTAAGATAATCTCCCACAGATCTGCCCTCAGCTTGATCCGATGTAAATGATCTTTCATTGAGACTGTCTTCTCAAATGATTTTTAGTTATAAAAAGTTGATAATAAAAGCTAATCAGCACACTCACTCACTTCAGTAAAGTTACTTTCTTCTCTAGAAAAATATTGTTTCTTCATCATTCTTCACTCCATCCAGGATTCTCAGATCTGTTAAATAATTTTCTAAAAAAATAATTTATATATGTTGTAATTTACTAATTTTTTCAAAATGTTTTTTTGGTTTTAGAAAATTCATTCTGTTCTGTACCAACCATTATATTCCATATAAAATACATTTCTTTCACTAAAATTTTCTCCTCTTCTATTTGACTGTCTTGATTGGACCTATGTATAGGTATAATCTTGATTATACTTATATATATCATAATAGACTCATCAATTTATAAACTTCTACCAAAAGTTAAATTTTGAATTCACATTAAGTAAATTCTAAGAAGAAGAGGAAGAAGGAAAAAATAGTGTTTTGTGCATAGTTACTAACTAGTCTGTGATAGACTCAAACAACCTTGCTTTATAATATTTACACCCATAAGTGGTATTATATAAGCCATTATAACTTTCACAATGCCTTGGGTATCATTAGCAATTAGTGATACAGAGAATAAATGTCTCTCCAAATGTTTTAGGCATCACTCAGTACAAGCTTTTTATTAGAGAATAAATGCTTGTGGACCCTGTAGCTGAGGAGGTAGTCTTAGGATAGCCTGAGAAGGGCAAGACTTCATTTCCTTCTGATGGGCAAATATACTACTTTTTTATTGAAAATAGTATTTTTTATACAGTATATTCTGGTAACAGCCTGCCCCTTCCACTGGATATACAGTGTGTAGAAATATATCAAGAACAATGAATGATTGTATGAATTTCATATTAAAGGCTGATTACTTTGTTCAATTATTAGTGAAGTGAGGAATATTATATTGTTTTTCATTAAGTCTTGATGGAGTAAGTGGAGATGCCTGGGCAATTCCACAATAATAATTAAAACCTCCTCACTCATACCCACAGAAGATCTGAGTATTCTTTACAGATGATTGATCACATTCTGCACATTTTACCAATCTCTATAACACTGTAGCAATATCTGTACTATCACTATGTTCTATTTAATTACAGGCAGTCTATGAAAGCCATTACTTCACTGATAGTCATAATAAATTGGCTGGATATTTGAACTATTAGTAAGAAGAGTTCAACATTCAAAAGAAAAACAAACCCCAACAAAATATTACAGATTTCATTCAATAAAATTTTACTTCTCTGTACAGTTCATTGTTAGTGAATCTATGGAGATAATATATTTGGGCAGCTCTGCATTAAGAAACTAAGGACCACTCCTGTCTTTAAAAACATTATTGATATATCTTTTTATGTGTGTGTGTGTGTGTGTGTGTTTGATACTGCTGGTATTTCAAGGTAATTTGGTGCTGAAGAAGAGGAGAAAAAAAATGAATTCTCTAAAATTATGGATGGGCCAGATTTTGGTGCAAAGAGCTGTCCTTTTTCACTTAGATATCTTGGGATAAAAGTCATGGTACTTAAATACAGGTGTTCCTACAGTATTTAGGAAGTATAAGAAAAATATTGGCCACAAGTAGACATTTGAGAGGGTGTAAGGATAGATGATGTCATTACTGAAAGGAAAGATAAAATAATCACAAATTTTTAAAATAATTACTGTGCAAATATTTGTTGACAAATTAAATACTTACCAAAAATGTGTATATCAGAATGCTATTTATAATCAATTGAATTTATTGGTTTAATTGTCCTATGATTTTCACAATCACTTTATGAAAAAAGAAAAAAGAGTGTATTTGTAGTTTTAGCTACAAGAAAAAAAAAGACCTAATAATTCACTACACTGATAATATCTCACTCATCTAGGAGCAATCAAAACCCAACCCTATCCTGTGAGGTAGAATTTATTTCTATAAAACTATGCTAGTCAAGTGCATAAATGTCCTTTATTTTGAACATCTTCCTTATAGAAAGATTATATTTACCACTGAAATGGATGGACAATTAGCTCCATGTTACACTGACATTAACTGCAACTGATGTGCTTTGTCTCACAGGTACAACTCTTAAAAATTTCTGGAGGTGGAAAAGACTGGAAATGGAGGGCATTTGGGGGCAGTGTGAAAATTTAGTGCAGTGGTGACTTCCTGGAATCTACAAGGATGATCCTAATAAGGAATCCTAGTAGTGGAGGGTATGGAGCATGATCTGGCCATCTTTTATAACCAGGCAAGGTGGCTGGTGATGGAACTGGAACACCATTCCATCCACAAAACCTCTGACCTACAACATCTCCTGCCTACAAAATGTGCTGGGGCAATAGTGGCTCAGAACTTGTGGGAGTGGCCAACCAATGACTGGTTTAACTTGAGACCCAAGCCTTAGAAAGGAGCCTATGTGGGACACTGCCTGGATGGCCAGGAGCCAGATTCTGGATAGCCTGGAGACCTATGGTAGAACCAAATTTAACTGGCAAGAAAGGTAATAAAATTATTCTTAATGATATTCTGGTATATTCATAGATTGTTGCCTAGCCCAGTCACCTTTAGCCATCAAAGAGGCTTCTTCCGGCAACTGACAGACGCAGATGCACAGATCAATTGTCAAACATTACTCAGAGGTCAGGGAACCCCTAGGAAGATGAGGAGAAAAGGCTATAAGGAGCCAGAGAGGCCAAGGACAACAGGAGAATATGGCTCAAAAAATCAACTAAGCAGGGCTTATAGGGGCTCACAGACACAGGAGCAGCAATCACAGAACCTGCATATGTCCTCTGGTTATTATTAGTTATACATATACTTTAAAGGGTTATACTAGATTCATAGCATCTGTTAACATACAAGATTATATGATCTAAATATTAAAGCAGGGTCACTATCTTTTTGGTGTCATTTACATAAGCTTTATTTTTGTACTTATTTGATGAGTCTAAGTTTACAGGTGATTTTTTTCTATAAAATAGGGAAATTGTGTTTCTTAATATGTTGGAAATTTAAGGTGATATAGAATAAGTTGTGTTTACTACATTAAAGGAAGTAGAGTAAAACCCACAGTAGAAACCTAATGAAAATATAAAGGAAATAAAAATATTTATTTATCTAGTGGATACAATTATAATAGATGATCTTTCTTTGTGTAAGTTACTTTTAATAAACAATACTGAAGAATGGAACAATTAAATTAAGCACAAAAAATAAAGATTTTTTTTTTTTTAAAAACCAAGTGCCCTAGTAAGTTGTTCAGCCAGAGACTAGAGTACATTTTAAATCAATGTCAACTTGCTATGCCAACTGAATAAGGAAGAGTGAATTAAAATGTGATCACTTAAATGAAACTAAAACTATATATAGATCTGGGAACTGAACCATGACGCTGGTTGACCAGTCCTAGGGCATAAGCTCAATAAACTATTCTTGTCTGGCTAAGATAGGTGTTCCTGTGGATTGTGAGGTGATTCCTGAACCCCAACACTTGGTGCATTGTATGGAAAGCCCCAACCCCCAACACCGTCCATTTACTGATAGTGAGCAATGCCAGACCTGCCGGCTCCCTCCATGGGGAGGTGAGTTTCCTGTACCTTCACAGTTCTGCTTTCTCATTGTCTAGACATCTGGGGTCTTGAGTGAGCGAAACTGAACATTGCTCTACTTAGTCGGGAGGCTTAGGGATCTTGTTCCTTCCCTGGTGAAGGAGGATTTTTTTTTTTATCTGCCTCCTTCAAATCTAGTTTGGTCAAGTCTCTTTCTCTTTTTAGAGAGGCTCAAGTACAGTTCTGTGTAACCTTGTCTGTATCTGTCTATGAAATTCTGTCAATCTTTTTGTCAAGTTTTTGTCTTTTCTGGCACCTTCTTCCTCTATTACCTTCCTAAATGGTTAAAGAAAAACAACCTTCCTCCACTGCCTGAATTCACAAAGGAGGAAAAAGTTCCCACTGTGGGTCTCTGCAGCAAACCTAGCTGGTTACCATGGCTTCAGTCTTTACATTTCTCAGCCCTGCTAGAATGCCAGGAGCTTCAACCTTTTTCACATCTGCCAGCTTGAATGGCCAGACATGCAAACTGGCCATTGGAGGGCTCGTTTAACCTGTCTGATTTATCTGCAGTCTGAGACATCTTCCTCAGATCCCCTATACACATCCGACTTAGTTAGGTCAGATTGTTGCACTCTGTTTCATACCTGCCTCCCCCTGCCCCCAAGGGGGGAAAATGTCAAACTTAATCAGCTTGCTCTTCACACCTTAACTCAGTCTTAACTCAATATAGGGATTTCTGAACTGATGCTGCTCTTAAAAGCCCCGCATCTGAAGCTAAAAGCTGAAAACAGCTGGAAAAGCCCAACCTCTGGCAATGAATCAAGGTGACAGTAAGCTGGAGACTGCTTGATCATTATTACAAGCTGCTCCCTTTTAAAAACCATTTAATTTGTTTACATTTCAAATGTTATCCTCCTTTCTAGTCTCCCCTCCATAAACCTCCTGTTTCATTTCCCCTTTGCCTCTAAGAGGGTGCTCCCATTCCCAACCACTTACCCCCACCTCACCACTCTAGCATCCCCCTATGTTTATCCCTTGTGTAGAGAAAGGCTATTGATTTGTTTGAGTTAATTTTATATCCAGCAATTTTGCTGAAGTGGCTTATCAGGTTTAGAAGTTCTCTGGTAGAATTTTTGGGGTCTCTTATGTGCACTATCATATCATCTGCAGATGGTGACACCTTGACTTCTTCCTTTCTGATTTGTATCTTTTTGACTTCCATTTGTGGTTTGATTGCTCTGGTTACAACTCCGAGTACTATATTGAATAAATAAGGAGAGAGTTGGCACCCTTGTCTTGATTGCTTCAAGTTTCTCCCCTTTTACTTCGATGTTAGCTGTTGGTTTGCTTAATATTACTTTTATTATGTTTAGGTACATGCCTTTAATTCCTGATCTTTCCAAGACTTCTAACATAAAAGAGTGCAATACTTTGTTGCAGGCTTTTTCTGCATTTAATGAGATGATCATATGAGTTCTTTCTTTGAGTTTGTTTATTTAGTTGAATATGTTGATAGATTTCTTTATATCGAACCACCCCTGCACCCCTTGGATGAAGACTACTTGATCGTGGTGAATGATCTTAGATTTGATTTGTGAGAATTTTTTTAAAGTATTTTTGCATTAATATTTACAAGCAAAATTGGTCTTACGTTCTCTTTGTTGGTTTTTTTATGGCTTAGGTATCAGCTAACTGTGGCTTTATACAATGAATTCAGTAGTATTGCTTCTGTTTCTGTTTTGTGGAATAGTTTGAGAAGTATTGGTATTAGGTCTTTGAAGGTTCTGATAGAATTCTGCACCAATTTTTTTTTTTCTGTTTCTCTGGTTAAGAAAGTAAATGGCTAACACTGCTATAGAAACTTCTGTGCCCATGAGAATTGTATTCAACAAGTTACAAGGTGCGGTACCTTGAAATTACTACTGGAGGAAAAAATGTTTTTGTCTGTTTACTTTAAATGTTTGCAGCATTTACATATACAATACATCTTTATTTCTGTCTTGTCCTAAATGTATAAATTTACAATGTTTTAACAACCCACAGCATGAAACATCCAAAGAAACAGGTCTCTAAAGATACTTTTAAATTGGCATATGAAATTTCTGTCCTATCTTAAAATTAAACTTAAAAAGATAGGATTTAAAACAGTATTTCTTTAATGATGCAGTAAAACTGCAACTCCATACATTTCTATACAAGAAATTTTCTTGCTGGCAGCCAAACTTTCTAACATGAAAATAACCCACTAGACACTGATTTTATAGCTAAAACTCCATCTTGCCTTCTGAAAAATAACTGCCTTAAAATATATTTAATAATATTAAGCTATAATATGGCTTTAGATTTTTTATGCTACAACATTTTCACAAAATACAGGAAACTGATATGTTTTATAATGGTATACCATATACAGGTTAGAAAGTTTCCTATTTACATATGGAAACTGTTAATAAATTAAAAAGTGTTATTTTCATACTAAAAGATATTCAATTCAAAATTATAATTTTTAAGGCCTAAATATAGCAGGTAACATAATTTTAAAAATACAAGTTGATGGTTAGTAACCTTATAAAAGACCAAATCTGTTAACATGTTCAGAAATATATGAAAAGTCAGGCTAAGAAATGACACACTTAACTACAAGACTAAGCTTTTATTTAGTGTCCTGTTTTATGTTTATATAATACAGTTTGGAACAGATAAATCTAAACAGACAAAGGTTGTTTATCTCAGATATGCTAGGTCAGTCCTGGCCCTTGAACCTGTCAAAGATTGCTGCTTATGGCATTTAATATGTTTAAACTTATCACGACAGATAGCCTCCCAAATCCTGACAGTGACCCACTAAGTTCTCAAAGAATACATGGGCACAATGACAAAGGGCACCACACAGATTTTGGTACAATAACCACAGGGCATAATTGCCCCAAAGCCTTGCCTCCTGCCAGGACCTAGTCTGAATCATGGAAAAACAAAAGGTACTGGGGAATTGGTTGCCCTAATCTGCCAACACAAGATGAGGTCAGTCCCTCTCATGTTCCTCCTCCACAGGAAAAAGCACTTTATCTTCTGGGCCTAATCTCCAAAGACTGCCTCTGCTCTCAGTGCAATCGAGATGACAGAAACCTGAGCCAACTGTCTAAAAGTATAGAATAATCTCTGCCATTTTAACTAATACATAGGCCATTTAAATTACAATTTATCCTTCTCAGGTCTCTGATCATATTGATGGCTAAGCATGCCTTGACAGAGAACAGGCAAGTAGTTCATTAGTTAGTTAAAACTACTAGGCTTCTCATTTAAAAGGCCAAACAGATTTTCTTTGCTCACAGAGTTCATGTTACCATCTGTGTCCCACTGTAAATAATTAAATAAAAACTTATAAAATTTAAAGTTAAATATATATTATACATATTGAATTTATATGTATAAAGTATAAAAGGTCTAAAGATATAAAAGCTTCTAAAATGTTCAAAAGTTTAAGACATTTTACAAAGATAGAGGGTTTAAAAGGATGTTTTAAGCTATATGAATATGTTATAGATATATAAAATCATTAAAGGTATATGAAATATGAAAAGATGTTTCACAGTTCTCTCCCAATGCTATTGTCATTTAAACGTTCATCAGTGGAGTTCTGATAAGGTAATAGAAAACTGGCTGCTTACAATTCACTTACAAGCTCAAGAATTAAATTCCTTTTAATTGTCTTCTAAATATAATTCAATGTAATTAAATCTTGTCCTCTAGACTAAATGTTTCATGCTTTTAACCCCAATCTATAGATTTTACTGAGTCTTAAAGGCATGAGTCTATTCCTGATGTCTTTCAGACATCTGATATGTACTTTTTCTAAAATTCACATAAGCTTCAAGAAATCAGGGAGTCATGACTTGGATCCATTTGCCACAGATCAAATGATAAGTACACTTGCCTGTTCTTAAAAATGGGATTTTTCCCCCCCTTGGCCTTATGATACCTTACCTTCCTAATTACTAGACAATTTTAATTTCTGTTTCTAGTTTATATTTGTCTCCGCAGATTTTCACCTAGCTGACAGTCTCCATCAAGAGATCACCTCTGGACTGCAAACTTCTGAGTTATGACTTACTGAAAGCTGATGTGGACTGATTTGAGCCGATATGATTGCTCTGTCTTTCAGCTGGATCAACTGTCAAATACTTCTGAAAAATACTAGTGTTCCTGTGATTTGTGAGGGGATCCCTGGACCCAAACATGGTTGAGTATTAAATTGCATAATTGTATCAATCATTTTCAAGAGGCTACATTTATGGTTTTTCTACTGTGTCATAGTCTACAAATGTAGAACATATACATTGAGAGACAAAGAATTTTTAAAAGCTGGGGAAAAGAAACTATCCATTTTAAAAGAAATTAGTGAAATATAAGTAATTATAATATCGTAAACCAATAAATTTTTCTTGAAGCTAAAAGTGCACAATTATTTCCGAGGGTAGAATAAAATCATAAAATCTAAGTAGTTAATTGGGAACTGTAAATTATAAGCCTATATATATAAAAAGATAGTTTTACCTATTCTGAAAGCTAGACAATTTATATGAATATAGAACAGAAAGTAAATTTCCATAATAAGGATAGCATACCTGACAGATTTTAATTATGAAATAAACATCAATGTTAAACTAGGACTTAATTTTTTTACTACTTATAAATTTGTATGGTATTTACATACATGTATTTTTCATTTTTACATGTTGAAGATGAGCTGAGAGCTGAAATTATTGAGTATTGGAACTTGTTTAATCATTTTACTATAACTATGTCATTATTCCCTAGGGAATATAATTTGATTATTCAACAAATTTGTGGTCTCATTTTTAACATGTAAATGAATATCTGACACAGTCTTAAGACTTTCTTTTGATAATATATTTTCACATGAAAGCCAGACGAAATCATGGAGAATCTTTTGAAATTTGATATCATTATAATTTGAAATAGAAAATGAGTGGAAAATGATTTCTCACTATCCTGAGCAAAAACATCCAATTATAAGAGAGCTAGATCATGTAAAACTGAAAAAGACTGTTTAGTATGCCACTTAAAATATGGTTTTAAAATGCCAACGCTTTCATTAATAAAGCGTCAAGCTACTACTTCCTGTGGAACACAGTTCACTTGCCTTTCTTGCCTCAAGAACAGGAGTCTCTTGGCTCTGTGCTTCAATAGAGCTACCAGTGGCTATGCTTTGTTGTATAGAGGATTGACTTCGTGTCAGTGAGGTTTGTCCCAAGTTCATGGGAGTTAAAGCATGACTCACTGTGGTTGACTGAGCGTTCTCCTCTGGGAATGAATTAGAGAGAAAGCTTATGTTGGGAATATGCTTACTGTTGTTTTCAAGTCTGGCCCAGCACCATGTTCCATGGTCCAATCACAGACCTTATTTAGAGTCTCTTATGGGCCAATCATGTGCCTCTCATAGTCTATCATGTGCCTTTCATGAGGCTATCAGATTGCCTCTTGTGGACCTAACTCGTGCCACTCACGGGCCTTTCAAGAAACCTCACACTTGTGGCTAATGTACCTCTCACAGCCTCTTTGAGGGATCTCATGTGCCTCTCACAGCCTCTCACAGGTTCCTCATAAGCCTCTTCTCCTACTTCATCTTTCCTACTGAAAAATTTTGCCCAGAACATCTCTGCCTCTGAACTGGTTAAAATGCTTCTCAAAGAAGTCTGTCCTTGTTTTAGTTTATCACTTATTCCTCAGGGCTTATGAGCTCTTAACCCATTCTTTATGAGATTTGCTGTTTCTTAGTATTTAAAGTAATATAGACTCATTGTATAAATTTTAATTTTTACATTTTCCGTCATTGTAGAAAATATATATGGGTATTTAGGAAGAAAACAAATACCACCTGTAGTCTTTATTTATTTTATTTTTATTTTTTTATTTTTATTAGTTACGTTATGTATGTGGCTTGAGAGCATGAATTTTCTCTCTAAATATCCTTTCTTATCACAGATACATTTTTGATATCCTTATTAATGTAACCAGAATATCAAATTATTCCATTACTGTTTATGCAGGCTGTTATTCTTCCCATTCTCTGGTATTTTTTGGTTTGGAACTAGAGATTGAACACTGGGCATCCTTCATGCTAGAAAAACACTTTACTCCAGCCCATTATTCCTTGTCTGAGACATTTCCTACAGAGAATGGAGAAAGAAGCATAAAGATGTTAGTGACTTTTTAATAAGTATGGTACAGTTTTCTTCCTGCTAAGCTACCTCCCTAATAAGTGATACTGGATTATTATATTTATTTAACAAGCTTTAAGGGCACAAAATTTGAGCAGTATTGGTCCATTTTAATCCTCTAAAATAATCTGGCTACCTTTAAGCCAAAAATCCCTGAGATGCTTGCATTGTTTTTATGTCTTTCTCTGTTAGATCTGTTTTCTCCTGGTATCTCTTGGACTTTCTCCTTTTGGTTAATTCCCACTTCCTCTTTCTTCCACCCTACTACCTCAGGCTGGCAGGAAGTCCAGACCTATTCTTTCCCTTGCTTAGTCATTTCTTGATCATCTAGCTTTATTGAGCAGTAAGGCAATAATTGAGGAGCAATGTTTACACAACACTGAGACAGGAGATTCTGAAAATAAAGATTGCCACCAGTTATGTGTGCACAGAAATCAGCAGTTGAATAATACAAGGATAAGTTTTACACACGGCACAATAACCTTATGCCTACATATAATACTCAAGCAATTTTATGGGACTTCAGAGGAATAAAGAGCTGGGCCCAGAAACAGAAGTTTTAATTTCCAAGGAGAGGAAACTTACAAGAATGGTTCTTATTTTAAAACTGATTCAATGGATTCTTTCTATGATAATCTTCTAATTGGGTCAAACAAATTTTAGACTAGGTGTTCCTAGATGATTTTAAAAAGGAAAAGGTTCCGTAAGGAAAAAAAAACTAAAGGCAAAAATTTCCAGTATTAAATATCTGTAAAATATTACTTAAACTATATCAAGAGTGACATTATTATCATTTTTTAGAGTCCTGAAGTTTCAGAAAAGTTATCTGCTATGCGAGATTTGCATTTATCAAATGATCATTTTATTGTCCCTTTTAAAGATGCAATCAGTATTTTTGGCTGGGTGGGGTCACAGTTTGTACAGAGCCAATTACAATTTCTTTGTCTTAGAGTTTATAGATTAGACTATATTTAGCATATTGTTTCCTGCCAAAACAGTGTAAGGAAAATTACTAAACATTATATTGTATTATTCCTTCTAATTTATTTGAATTCTTTTCATCAGAAGATTTGTAAAAAATACAATGCTGTCTTAAAAATAAAATGGTAGCAACAACAAAACAGGTCATGACTTAGGTCAACACACTCAAATCAAGAAAAAGTAGGAATCATCAATCTTAGGAAAAATATTGGCTTAGGGCCACAAGACCAAGTTCTCAACACAGAGGAGATTTATTTGCTTCAGATAGACAGAGGGCAGTGATTAAGAGACAAATACAGGAGATAGAGGAAGAGGAAGAAGATGACAGGAACAAGGGAGAGGGGAGAAAAGTGACAAAGGGAGGGGCATTTATCCCAGAGGATAAAAAACTGCCTCTGGATAGAAAGGAGACTGATGTGACCCATAGGCAAATGGCAGTTTATAATGGTAAAATTGGAAACCCTTTGTTAGGACTAGGAATTTCATTTAAATTGGGCATATTAATTAGGTGAGCCAAAGTTGGCTTTTGATTGCTGGACTTCAATACTTTTGTTTTTGAAAAATTTTATTAGATATTTTCTTTATTTACATTTCAAATATTATCCCCTTTCCAAGTTTCCCCTCCAAGAACCTTTTATCCCATTCCCCTCATCCCTGTTTCTATGAGGGTATTCCCCACTCATCCACCCACTCCCACATCCCTGTCCTGGCATTTCCCTACACTGGGGCATTGAGCCTTCACAGGACAAAGGGCCTCTCTTCCCATTGATATCCGACAAGGCCATCCTCTACTACATATGTTCATGTGTAGTCTTTAGTTGGTGGTTTAGTCACTGGGAGCTTTGGGGGGTCTGGTTGGTTCATGTTGTTTCTCCTATGGAGCTGCAAACCCCCTCAACTCCTTCAGTCCTTTCTCTAACTCCTCCATTGTGGACTCCATGCTCAGTCCCATGATTAGCTGTGAGCATCCATCTCTGTACACTTAGGAGACAGCTATATCAGGCTCCCGTCAGCAAGCACTTCTTGGCATACACAATAGTATCTGGATTTGGTGTCTGCATATAGGATCGATCCCCACGTGGGGCAGTTTCTGGATGGCCTTTTTTTTCAGTCTCTGCTCCACACTTCTGTATCTCCTCCTGTGAGTATTTTGTTCCCCCTTCTAAAAAAGACCTTAATATCCACACTTTGGTCTTCCTTTTCCTTTTTCTTGAGCTTCATGTGGTCTGTGAATTGTATCTTGAGTATTCTGAGCTTTTGGACAAATATCCACTTATCAGTGAGTGTGTATCATGTGTGTTCTTTTGTGATTGGGTTACCTCACTCAGGATATTTTCTAGTTCCATTCATTTGCCTAAGAATTTTATGAAGTCATTGTATTTAGTAGCTGAGTAGTACTCCACTGTGTAAATGTACCACATTTTTTTTGTATCCATTCCTCTGTTGATGGACATCTGGGTTCTTTCCAGCTTGTGGCTATTATAAATAAGGCTGCTATAAACATAGTGGAGCATGTGACCTTGCTATATGTTGGAGCATCTTTTGGATATATGTACAGGAGTGGTATAACTGACTTTAATACTTTGATAGGGGGATCTTGGTAGTTAGCCTTAGGAGAAGGAAGTGGCCAAATAAGGGAATGCATCCTGTTGGCTAGCTTTGGAATGTACTGTAATGTTTTCTTTTAGCAAGGCAGAAGGAATGGAAGAGAAAAGCAATGCCTGCCAGAGCCATGCTTGTCACAGTGGCCAGAACTGGCTAGAATCTCTTCAGTGAGCAGAATAGAATTTGGATCTTCTGTGAGTTTGATGGTTTGTGTCATCCTTTATCCTGTTCAGGGACCTGGAAGGAGACCATTGAATTACCTCAAGAGATGATTGTATCTGTGGAGATTCTCAACTCCTAAATTACACTTCATAGTTTTTGATAACTCACATAAAGAAGGAAAGAATCACTACTGATAGTTCTGTAGACACTTGCAAGAACCCGTGAAAGAGGAAAGAAATATATGCTTCTGTCTTGTTGGTATAGTATCTTTTCTCTCTATTCATTCAATGGATTGCAAGATTTACCTCAGCTAAAATAGTTTTAAGAATATAAATGTCAGAGGAGACTTATACAGGAGGAAAATGATCCATTTTTATTTTGGTCATGAATGTTAATATACTTAATGAAACAATTACTGATCATATGCCACTGTGACCAGACAAGACATAATCTTAAATATTTCAGAGACAGATTTTTTTTCTACTAATTGAAAAGGATGGAGTGGCTGTTCCATTTTAGCATGGCAGTCCACCTACCATGTGACCAAGCAAATGATCTTATACTTACTTTGAATTTATCATTCTTGGCATGTAGCTTTCCTGTTTAAACTTGCCTCATAATTTCAGGAAAAGTTCTGAAATCACTGCACTTCATGCAGGTGAAAGTGAACGCACTAGAAAGCCATAAGTCAAGTGAACCAGCCAGATTGCTGGTTGCTTTTCAAAACATCCATGCAAACTATACTCAACAAATTCTTCAGAAAGTTAACTGGGTGGGCCTCAAATAAACCCAAAGAACAATGATAAACAAAGAAAATTTAGGAATAGTGGCTTCTCAGCTTGAACATTTTACTATTAACTTTTATTGATAATAATTAGATACTTTTATTACTCTTATTTTTTTAAAAAAGAAAAAGCCTGGATGGTACCACAGTTCATAGGTTTCTCCTCTACTTTAACTAACTCTTGAAATTTTTTTTCTGGGTTAACTAAATATATAAAGACACAAAAATTAATTGGGTTTCTTTCTTGTTTTTATTTCCTTGCACTATCAGGGTCTAACGATGGTATTTGAAAATGCTGTCTAGAAAAGTACACTCTTATGAAGCTACTCCCTCAGTCCATGCTTGATGGGTTTATTTTATGACTTTATTATACTCCTACCAGCACTGTATCACAATCAAACTCTTGCAAGACATGAATTTAATTGAAATTAATAAGAGTTTCAATTATTTTACTCTTATCTTATTCTATTGGCTTAGTGATTTGTACCAAACTAAACTGTCCTAAAACATCACACCCACCAATCTACAGGAAAAGTTTACTATTAGAAGAGAGTGCTCAGCTACTCAGGCTTGACATGCCCAATGAGACCTTGGTTGGATTTATATTGCAGGGGATGTGAAAAATGTAAATAAGATTTTAAATAAAAGGTTTTAGTACTTTAGAACATTAATTTTCAAATATCTGTATGTTTTCTTGTGACATTTCAAATGTCATTTTTCTTTTGTAAAGACTAGCTGTTTCCTCTTTCTAAGTAACTTAGTAATAATGACAAAATGACACATACCAGTCTTTTGTGGTTATTAATTTTGGGAGTCTTTTATAGGTAAATACAGATTTTACTGTGAATTACCCCAATCCCATCCAGTGTAGATTTTGCAAGTGTTGTATCTGTTTTGGCTGAAATAATTTTCAGAGCAAAGCAATGTATTTGTAGTAATAGTGATCTTTAAACCAGTGGTTTAAGATGTAAACATTCCATAATGAATTTTGAACTTATTCTTAATATTACTTTGTAATGTATTGTGTATTAAAACCCTAAACCACCATGTAATATTTATAGGAAGTAAGGTCTTTGAAAGAATGCAATCATTAGATTCGAATTTTCCTAAATCAATTTGTGCTCTTGTTATAAAAAAAAGTCTTGTAGAGCATAGAAACTCATACTACCTATCATACACAGAAGTTTGAAGTTTGCACGTGGAAAACAATCTTTACTGGATCCTGCTCATGGTGCCATAGTGATGAGCACAAGCACATGACTACACTGTCCAGACTGGACAAATACATCATAAAGAGAAAATGATAATGTCAGGCCATGAAGATGAGAAGGAGATCTGCTGAAATACAGTGGTGGAGGGAGAAAATGAATGCTCAATATGATCAAGATTCATTGTTATTGAATACAAGATGAATACATACATGCATAAATTTTTAAATAAATACATTTTAATAATTAAAAAATTTAAAATATAAAAGTATAACTTTCTTATAACTCATCTGATGAAAAAAAGAAGATTAGGGTAGAGACCTATGTTCATGTCTATAAAATATGTTATTTGTATTCCTGTTTCATGCCCTCCCAATTTTTGTCTGTGTTGGTAGTACCTAACTTTGCAAGAACACAAATAAACTTCTTCATTTCCTCCAAAAGAGATAAAGATGAAATAGATCATGACATTTCTGTAAAAAAGGGTAAATTAGAAATTATGTTAAGCAAAATAATCTAAATTTATAAAGACAAATACATGGTATTTTGTCTAATGCAGTACCCACACTTATATTTGTTATTTATATATGTGCATGTTTTCATACATGTATAGGTCATGGATATAAAAAAAAAGATCAAGTCAGGAAGGGGTGGGGGTTGATAGTAAAGGAAGTACAAGTCAGCATTGTGATAGGAAGGTAGGGAAGCAGAACAAGCCAAGACAGGAAGAGTAAGGAGTGACAGTGTGCATATGTATATGGGACATAAATCAACCCAAAATATGGGGCATGTACATGCAAATGTCATAATGAAATCTACCACTATGTATGCTAACTTAAATTACTAATAATACTCATAAAAATATTAAAATAGTTAAATATTTTATTTCCAAATTTGTAGAGGTGTAATAAGATAATTACTATATTATTTGGGATCATCATGCATAGTGTATAAGCAGTTGACCTACAAAAATATTAATGGATATTTTACTATGCTTTCAAATAAAGTGTTAATTTCATACAAACCTACCTGCTAGGTTTGTGATTCCCTGTCAGTGTCAATGGAATCTTTTTCAGTAATTCCTTGTCTATGCTTACATCTTGTAGTACTTATTAAAATTTTATTTTATTGTAGTGTGTGTGTGTGTGTGTGTGTGTGTTTCCATATGAATTTTCAGATTAGTTTTTCTAGTAATGTGAAAATGTTTTGGGATTTAAGTGAAAATTCCATTTTCTCTTTAGATTCCTTTCTGTAATCTAGGAGTTCCTACATTAGTCCTTTCACTACATGAGCATGAAATAGCTTCTCTTCTTCTAGCGTCATCTTCAGTTTCTTTTTTCAGTGTCATAAAGTTTTCATTGAATGGTTCTTTTACTTCCTTGGTCACATTTATTCTTTTTCTTAATTTAGTATAATATTTTCCACATTTTATTACTTGAAATTTTATTATTTATACATAGCACTGTTAATAATTTCTTGTTTATACCCTGTAAATCTACTAAAACATGTTTCAAAGCAATCAGCAGTAGAATTAGAGCATTTTATTACCAACTAAATATCTAACAAACAATTAATATTTCAAATATTTAAAGAACTAAAAGTATTATTCACCAAAAAAGAAAAATAACCAAAATTGTGATAGGCTGATAAATTGAAGAGAGAAATTTTGAAGAAAAAAAAAAAAACAGTAAATGGCCAAAAAATGTTTGAAAAATTGTTCACCATGTTTAGCCATCATGGAAATGTTTAAATTTTACTTAAAATTCCATTTTAGCTGAAACAGAATGGCTATTATCAAGAAAAGAAATGATATAAAATCCTGGAAATACATAGGGAAGGGGAATCCTTTCAGATATGTACAACCTGCAGCTCAAAAACAAACAAATAAAACAAAAATAAGACAAAACAATAAAAACAATAATTGCCTGTTCTCCTGGGCGACTATAAATGTGACCCAACAAGATATGGTAAATTGACAACATCATGGAGTTTGATTCATTAGTTTGTTTTAGGTTTTGCTTGTTTTCATGACTCACTTACATGATTCATTAGTATAAATCTAGAAGTCTACAATGTCCTGTCACAATCTCACACAGTAGACTATGCCTGCAGACTTACAAAGCAAATAGGAATATGAACTAGCACATCCACTATGAAAATGAATATGGACTTTCTGACTAAAATTAGAGTTATAGTGTGATTCTCCCATACCATGTTTGGGTTTTTTAGTAGCATTATTTAAATTCTCGTTATCTCAGAGATATTTGTGCAACATATTTATTGCTAGTCTATTTGAAATAGCCAAAACATTGGACTACACTATATATATATATATATATATATATATATATATATATATATATATATATATCATTAAATTAATGAATAAAGAATGTGTTACACATATATAAAATAAAACTGTAACACATACAGAAGGATCAAGAACAGGCACCACAAGAAAATAATAAGAAACTAACCTGGGCCCAGGGACTCAGAAACTGAAACACCAGCCACTGAGCATGCATAGATGTAACTAGGCTCCCTACATCTATTTAATAGATATTCAACTTGATCTTCATATGGAATTCTAGCACCTAGAGGAGTGGCTGTCTCTGATTCTGTTACCTGCTTTTGGATCCCTTTCACCTAACTGCAACTTCATATGCCAAGGGTTGTTTTCATTCATGGGAAGCCTTCCCTTCTCTGAGTAGAAATGGTGGAGGTATGAGTGGGGCAGAGGAGGTGAGAAAGAGAGACTGGAAAAAGAGGAGGGAGTAGAAGCTGCTTTCAGGATGAGAGAGAGAGAGAGAGAGAGAGAGAGAGAGAGAGAGAGAGAGAGAGAGAGAGAGAGAAAAGAACTTCCTATGCAAGCATGGGGACCTGAAGTGACATCTCCTGTGCCCGTTAAAAACGATTGAGCATGGCTGTATATGACTGTAATGACAGCATTAGGGGACAGAGAGGAGCAAACTCTAGAACTTCATAGGCTAACTAGCAGATTGAACAGTCAGAGACTCTGTCTGAAAGGAATGAGTTTTAAAAGAATTGTAACACACCGTGATGGATTAGCTTGACAGATAAACTAGAGTTATCTGAAAGGAGGGTACCTCAATTGAGAAAATGCTAACATAAAATCCAGCTGTAAGACATTTCCTAGTGACTGATGGAGGAAGGCCACGCCCATTATGGGTGGTGCCACACCTGGGCTGGGGGTCCTGGATTCTATAAAAGCTGTTAGACAGCAACAATCCAAATGGCCCAATTTAAAAACAAGAAACACAGCTAAATAGAGAATTCTCATAGAGGAATCTATAATGGCCAAGAAACACTGAAAGAAATGTTCAGCATCTTTAGTCATCAGTAAAATGCAAATCAAAAGGACTCAGGTTTCATTTTGCACCCATCAGAATGGCTAAGTTTAAAAAGCCTCAAGTGACAGCTCATGCTGCAGGGGAGGTGCAGCAAAGGGAACACTCCTCCATTCCTGGTGGGAGTGCAAACTTGTACAACCACTCTAGAAATCAATTTGGCAGTTTCTTTTTTTAGAAAATTGGGAATAGTTCTACCTCAAGACCCAGCTATACCACATCTAGGCATGTACCCAAAAGATGCTCAACAATACAACAAGGACACTTAATCAACTATGTTCATAGCAGCTTTATTTGTAATAGCCAGAAGCTGGAAACAACACAGATGTCCCTAAACTGAAGAATGCATAAAGAAAATTTGGTTCATTGACATCATGGAATGCTATTCAGCTATTAAAAGCAAGACATCTTGAAATTTGCAGGCAAATGGATGGAACTAGAATATATCATCCTAGTAAGGTAACCCAGACCCAAAAAGACATGCATGGTATGTACTTATTGGTAAGTGAATATTAGCCATAAAGTATAGGATAGCAAAGCTATCAAAAGTACCTTTTGAGTCCATAGACTCAAAGAAGCTAAACAAGGAAGGCACAAGGGAAAAAACTTGAATCTTACTCAGAAGGGGAAATAAAATACTCATTGGAGGTGGACATAGGGAGGGATCTCTGTGGAAAAGGGCATGGGGAGAAAAAGGAGAGGTGCGGTGGGTTGGGGTTGGGTAGAAGTGTAAGCATAACCAGAGAAAGAAGGCCAGGGGAGTGAACAGAAGTTCATGGTAGGCTGGGGGGTGCATCTCTAGGAAACACAGAGACCCGAGGTTCCGGAGGTTCTAGGGAGTCTAGGAGAGGAACTCTAGCAGTGGGGGATATGGAGCCTGAAGTGGCCATATTCTGTAGCTAGGCAGGATGTCCAGGTGAGGGATAAAGACACTAACCCACAAAACTTTCGACCCCAAATTTCTTCTGTCTAAAGGAAATGCAGCGAAAAGGTTAAAGCAGAAATTGAAGGAATAGCCAAACAATAACTGGCTCTACTTGAGATCCATCCCAAGGGCACTCACCAACCTCTGACACTACTAATGATACTCTGTTATGCTTGTAGACAGGAGCCTAGCATAACAATCCTCTGATAGGCTCTGACCAGCAACTGACTGAAACAATGCAGATGTTCACAGCCAAACATTGGACAGAGGTGGGGACTGAAGAGTTGGGGAACAGATTGAAAGCCATTAAGGGGATAGGAACTAGATAGAAATACCAACAGAGTCAACTAACCTTGACCCCTTGGAGCTATCAGAGACCGAGCCACCAACCAAAGAGCATACATAGGCTAGAACAAGGCCACAGCAACATATATGTGGCAACATATATGAGCTCAGACTCCATGTGAGACCCCAACAACTGGAGTGGGGGCTATCCCTAAAGCTGTTGTCTGACTATGGAATCTGTTTCCCAACAGGACTGTTTTCAATGGCCTTGTTGGAGATGTGCCTAACCATGCAGAGACTTGATGCATCAGGGTGGGGGAATACCCAGAAAGACCCCACCCTCTCAGAAGAGAAGATGATGGGGATGTTGGATGGTCTCTGTGACAAGAAGGCATCAGAGGGAGTGCAGTCTCTGGGATGTAAATAAGTAATAATAAAGCAGCAGCACTGAGAGGAAAAAGCACATATATACACTCCTCAGGTTCCAATAGTCCTGAAGATGTAGTATAGTGCTTGTGGCTGCCACAAGGGCCACAAGATGGCTCTCCCACAGCTTTTCTTAGTAATTTCAGATAGATTGTTCTTTTGGAATAAAACAAAACTTTAAAAGGCTGTAAATTCTATTGCTGCCAACAAAACAACAGCAACTTTTTTCAGCTATGCTGATCTTTTATAAGTAGCAATGGGCTGTCTTTCATTAACCATGTCACCCCTTAAGAGCTAGTCTGGCAACAACACAGCAGGGTTCTGCTTGAGTCTTCTTGGGGAAATCAAAAGTCCTAGTCCTTTTGCTCCTGAAGGTCTTAAATCAGTGGCTTTGAATATACTGGTACGTTTTAAACATATAGGACTTCAGAACTTGTCAGATTTCTCTCATAAAGTTATCTGAAAGCTTGCCCACTAACCACCTAATAAATCGAATATAGGAAGACAGTGAAGAAACAGTTCAGATTTCTCTTAAGTCTCAGTCTTGAAGCTTAGGCACAATTCACTCATATACTCTTATTGCTTAATGGTAATGTATAGCTGTGAAACCAAGCAGTAGGCATTAAAGAGGCTAGTCCACTTACTTTGTCAGCTAAAAGTCATTAGGGAATTTTGAGTGTTGTGAATTCTCAAATATTTTCAGATTTGTTACATCAACTTTTTCCAGATTTAAACCTACAATGTTTTAGGATTCTTACCAGAAACCCATTTACAGGAAACAGACACATACTGTACACTTTGTACCATCCTAACATCTCCTGGGTTCACTGCATCAGATTATACTTACATCCAGGGAATCTGCAGGTTGCCTTCCTTATCTTAGTAATTAAAGCAGAGAAAAAAAGTGGTGGGGAGTTCTCAGCAATTTCTTGGGATATAATTTGAAAGTCAATGGAAGGGCAAATGTGATTAATACTTGAGATGAGTACTTACATGTTTCCTTGACAGGTCCCATAAGTATACTTGCACGTGTATTACTTCTCCCTATTTTTTATTGAGAAGTTCATTTCCATCCTGGTATTTTACATTTTTCTGAACATCATTCTCTTAGATTTTATGCTTTCAGACCTTTTAAAAATTTTTATTTTATTATTTTTTATTCACTTTATGTCCTGATTGGTGCCTTCCTCCCCATCACCCCTGCCACAATCTCTATCCCAACCCCTCCTTCCCTTCTCTTCTGAGAGAGGAGGAGGCCTCTCCCCGAGTATTTCCCCCCACCTGGCACATCAAGTCTCTGCTGGGCTAGGTGCATCCTCTCCCACTGAAGCCAGGGAACTAGAAGAACACATCCCACTTACAGGCAACAGCTTTTGCTATAGACCCTACTCCAGTTGTTCAGGACCCACATGAAGATCAAGCTGCACAACTGCTTCATATTGAAAGAGGCCTCCATCCAGCCTCTGTATGCTCTTTGGTTGGTGGTTCACTCTTTGAGAGTCTCAATGGTCTAGGTTATCTGACTCTGTTGGTTTTCCTGTGAAGTTTCTAATTCCTTTGGGGCTCTCAGTTTTTCCTTAACTCTTCCATAAGAGTCCCAGACCTCTAGTTCCCTTATAGTTTGGGAACTAGAGGTAATGAATATCAGCATCAGGTTAGGAACTGTGAATCAAAGCTGCAAAATGCTCTACATGCAAGAGACTATTTCCGTCTGGAAAGGAAATATTATATTTGATCACAGAGACAGCTAATTGAGCATGGTTTAGAATGATTCCCTGATAAAACAGCTGTTCAACATTGTTAAGCATGCAATGAATTTGACTGACATTTTATCATTTTTCACTGATTTAAGTGGACACACTTGGAGTTCATAAGCTTCAAATTACTAATTGCTTCAGACATCTAAAGCTTTGAATCCTCTTTTGTACACACCTCGTGAACATGTCAAAGATGAATGGCATTTTACATGACGCCTTGTCTCCGTCTTGAGTACCGAACTCTCAGTTGGCATTCATTCAGGTCTTATCTACCTTCAGTAAGTCCACAGTGGGACTTTGAGTGCTGCTTCAAAGACAGAGCAATGTGCTGCCGCCGCCTATGTCCTCTGCCTGTCACTCAAAACTTTAGCGCTTCTGGACAAAATATAAATCTTAATGTGTGTATACTAGAATTTCTGAGATCTCTCCACTTCCTTTCTGTGTTATTCCTTCACACCTAATCTCACCTTCAGCTTTATTCACGCTGTTCTCCTTCCTCGCGCCCCTACCCCATATTTTCCCTCCTTTGCTTCTCATCTCTGGTATTGGAGTTTTGTGATGTGTTTGTTTTCTCTTGAAGGTGTGGAGAATTGTCAAGTCAGATGAGAAAAGTCCACTAAAACTGTATTTATTCACAATATTATGTGTGTTATTTTTCTTCAGAGTTTTTCTTAACTGTCATTTCATCATATCCACAAATGTGAATTGTTTCTCAAACTCTCATTCTATGTCAACACATATAATAATTGTAATTTCATGGGTTTTGGTGTCTGTTTTATGTCTGCCTAGCCAAGCATTATCCCTTTTACTTCAAATTAAGATTTCTTGTAGTTAACATTATCATTATTAAATAAAATGACTATTAGTCATTTTATTAGACTTAGTTTCTTGATCTTGAAAGGAAATGAACTCTCCCACAGTCATTGAAAAAGAACCTGTTCCCAGCTTCTTCAGACTGAAGGCCTACATTATAGGTTTTCTGCTTGATAAAAAACCTGCTACATTCATGGGCACCTTATGTTTTTGAGGGCTGACACAGTTGAGATGTTAATTTTTCTATCAAGCTTCTCAGTTTGTATGTATCCTGTGAGATTTTGTCATGTCTCCAGTAACTCCATAGGTCAACATGTTGTTTCCTTACAATAAAGCATTTTGATCTCCACATGTGCTGATGCCTCCATTGCATTTCAGACCATGTAGTATCAGAACGATCCATTATTTTCACGATTTTATTTTTAAATATCCAAAATTCATCTGCTTTTTAGTATTTTACTCCAATGAGCCTCCTCCCATTTTAAAAGACAACTACTGTTTGTTTTTAGAAAAAAAAAAAAACATATCCTAACAACAGAAAACACTGCCCATGGATTAGGGTGTTGCCTGATCCATGTTTTCTGGTAAAACAACAGCTTAGCAATGTATAAGTTTGGTATGTGTCTGCTATGAGGCTTACTGCCTACTTTGCCTCCGTCCTTGTTGAGATCAGAGCCTCTTAGAGGTTACCGAGGGGGGTATTATCCTGGTCTAACTGTAGCTTTTTTGTACATTTGTTGGGTTGTAGTTTTTTGTATAATACATTATCCTTTAATACTATCTCATTTTTCTGACAAAGTGCATTGTGAATGCACTCGTAGTACAATGCACAAGAATTAAAGGGAAGCAATACATTGTCTTTACAAAGCTAGAAGCGGTTTGCTTCAAATTTGTATTTAAGCAGCTTCCTGGATAGTAATATTTCTTTTAAAAAGGAGACACATAGTCTCTCAAAAACCCCTTTAATGGCATTGTATTGTGACATGGGTATATTAGTTAACTCTCATAAAATTTCACTAACATGTGTAGGACAGTTCTCAGGCACTACAGCACAGAAACATTTTTGCTTGCTGGGTTGAATGCTTGTGGTATATGGCAAAACAGTGGATGTCTAGTCATTTTTGATCATTGGTTTAAAAGGCAAAAACTGGTTTTCTTTAGTTGGCATGCACATACTTTTTTGTCACATTTAAGCTAAAATTTTTGATAGTTTGGCATAACTGAAATGCTGAAATATTGGAACCTTTTTTTAAAATTAAACTATTTATTTAGTTTAGAATTGATTGACTTGAAACTTTTACCCATAAAAGAAAAACTGAGGGCAGTCTTTCTCCTTGCAATAGGAAGCTGTTAAAATGAACAAAGCTTATGGGAAGCTGCTTTTAGGGATCAAGTAAAAGACAGAGCAGGGCTTAATCCGTAAGATACAGGGATAACACAGTCATCATTTTCAGTTAGTCTTTCTCTTGTGGAAGCTTAGAAACCTTAGCACACTGTTGTGACACCCACTTGGCCTAGGGTGGACTCTAACTTATAAAGTTACTGAAATGACAACATATCAGCCGGCAAGGGTATAGTTGCTGAAGACAGCAGAAGATAGTCTTCCCTATTTCCAGGATAAATACTTAGCTGCACAGTCACAGTGAAACTCAACATAATAGCAAATTTTTTGATAGAAAATGGTAATATGATTGAACCAGAAGAAATTATGTGATTGAAATATCTGAAATCAGGAAATAATTATTGGACAGCTCATAACTGCAACTCCTATTCTTAGTCTAAAACCGTCTTCTCACCACTGCTGACACACACACACACACACACACACACACACACACACACACACAACTATAACTAAAATAAATCTTAAAAAATAAGATACAAACACTAACATATGGACTCTGTGATAAGCAGGAAAAAAATCAGTTAATTTAATAATTCTTCTAACAGAAGACCGGAGTTCATAAAACATTGTCTAAAATTACGGCCCAATACAGACCTAAATTGTTGGAAAACTTTACCCTACTAGATTAAATAACCATCACAAGTAAGATAGAAAACAAAATAAAACAAAACAAAATAAAACAAACAAAAAATTTTGGATGTATATATCACCTATATAGTGAAGCTGTTTCTAGCTAAGGTGTTCTAGTAAAGTTTGATTTCTGCTGGCTCTTTTTCTGAATTGTTGTCTATTAACTACAAACTGCTTAAATAGCCTATTCTCACTTTTAGAAAGAGTTAAATCCTTTTATGACTGGTTATTGCACTGACTCACAACTTGATGACATTTTTGTTTGTTTGTTTCTTTAGTTTGTTTGTTTCTCTCCTTTTTTATTGAATATTTTATTTACATTTCAGATTTTATCTCCTTTCCCCATTTCTTCACCACCCAGGAACTCCCTATCCCATCCCCCCTCCTCCTGCTTCTATGAAGATGTGTCCCCATCCAGCCTTTAAGGGACCAAGAACCTCCTCTCCCACCTATGCCAGACACGGCCATCTTCCCTTACATATACAGCTGGAGTCATGGGTGAGTTGCCTTTTAAAATTCTCATTAGCCACATAGATGTTATCCTAGCTATGGGGCAAGCAATATAATAGCATCCTGTGTGTGTCCTCTCTATTGTATTTCAATGTATACAAAGTACTTTTGCATTTACTGCTTTTACATTTGAAAATTTATAAATTGGATAAGTTCCTACAAAATCTTACTAAGTTGAATTGTATTACTGCATTGGTACCTATTTTTCTCAAATTTCTAATTGTTCTTTGTATTTTTATTTGTTTTTGCATTATTTTGTACTGTTTACATATATCCTGTACTTACTCTATTCAACATCATTTCTTTCTTTCCAAATAGTCTACAAACGTCATTGAAAATTAATAAAATAAAAATTTAAAGAAATGAAAGATAATCAACATGCACTGACAGTAAGATTATTGCATCGAGGTCATGAAGGAACTATGATTCATGTCCCCACTGCTGTTAAATAAACTTCCTAATTACTGATACTAACTTGTTTATTATACAGTCATTCTAATACTAACACTGTAATTATGTCTAATAAACCAGGTCATTTTAAGTTTTGATGTTAGGAAAATGAGACAGCATGTAGATTTTTCAGGCCACAACTCTGGATTCCTTGTGATTCAATTGATTTCTTGAGATTTTGTTTGTTTTATTTTTCATGTGTAATTATCTATTTTTACATGGTGGGAAATTTTACCAATCTGTAGTATTTAACTAAATAACTTTTAAGCCTGATATCCCTCTCCATAAAGTAGATAGTAAATTGACTCTTCATTTCTTCACTAACAAATTTCATATTGCAATATCAAATGCATTTTAAAAACCTATAAAGGGAATTATGTGCTCCAGAATTTTTTAGCAAAGACAGACCAATTGAAGTACAATTTTACATTCTATTTTGAGCTGAATGTCAATCACAAAACCCAACAATTTGTCATTTAAAAAAAGATTTTAACTGTATTTAGATATATTGATGAAACTTGCAAAGTATGGACATAACTCTCTTCCATGACTTACTTGGAGATGGCCATTTACATATAGATATATAGAAAATGTATAAATCCTGGTCATTGACTTCATTTTTTGCTGAGATGTGGAGGCAACTTCAGGTTAAATGTAAGTGTAAAGTATAGCCATCAATGGATTTGACAAGATAAAAATCCATAGCCAGGTAGTTCTGGACTTTTGCTGTGAGCAATCTTGTATAAACTTCTCTGGACTTAGAATGGTTAGTACAATGAAATTCAAGTTAAGTTATGATAGCTCTCAGGTTCATTTAAGGACTTCAGGCTGAAACTGCAAAGCAGAGTTCCCAGGCCTCTGGGCTATGATGTCTGTCTTTCAATGAGTTGTTAGTTTTCTGCTACTTCTGTGAGATTTTTGAAAAGCAATATATTTTGTTACTTGTTATTAACAATGCATTAATTATTGTTTTACTTGAAATCAGTTTTTTAAAGTAAATATTTAAGGAAAATAATTATAAATGAGCTGTTGCGAAGAGAGTGTGCTATTCTCAAGTAAGTAACTGAGCAAAAGTTGCACATTACCAGTTTTTACTTGACTTAATGACATAATAATATGTCCCTGTTTCAAATATTTATACCACCTAAAACATTCTGGAGTTTGCTACTACACATTTCAGAGCTGTGGAGTGGGATCAGCTGCTTGCCATACCTGACAATCTGATTCAACTCCTTGAACCTATATGGTTGAAGGAAAGAAGACAGAACTGATTTTTGTTTGCTGTCCTCTGATACTCTCTCTCTCTCTCTCTCTCTCTCTCTCTCTCTCTCTCTCTCTCTGTCTCTCTCTGTCTCTCTCTCTCTCTGTCTCTCTGTCTCTCTCTCACACACACACAAACACATACACACAGTGCACATGTATGTGCATTCACACCATGGTACATGTACATACTTCCCCATTAAATTTTTGAAATATATACTTTTATAAAAAAAAAAGGTAAAAGCAGTTTTTGTTACTAAAATTAAGAATCATAATATAGTGACCATGTCATTAATTGTCTGAATCTGAACATTTCTGAGCATAAGAATTGCTTTAAAATAATCCACAAACAGAACTGTCCTGAGAAAATCAAGACATATGGTCACCATGAGTTTTGGAGGATGTGTATACACTGAGTTCTCTTTTTGAAAATAACAAATGTTACTCCTCCTGGTGATTAACCCCACAAGCTATCTTTCTACTTTCATAAATAGTTATGAATGCTTAAATAAAATAGCATAGTTATATGTTACTTGAAGTGCTTCTTTCTTATATAACTGTTTAAAATACTTTTGCATTTTCTGTGGGTTAATTTTTTACATTGATTTACATGTGTGCCCACACATACACACATGTGTATATTCATGACTGCGGGCACATTCACAAAATGCGTGCACACTTGAGTGTGTGTGTCTCTTGGTACACTTGTGAGATCAGAGGACAACTGGTGGGAATTGATTGTAGCCTTTCACCATGTGGGTCTTGCTGATTGAACTCAGTATGTTAAGCTTAATGGAAAGTACCTTTACCATCCATACCTATGGAAAATCCCTTCTGTAGGGTTTGAAGAACATTTGACCATTGTCTTTTGCTTTCAAGGTTGGCTATTTACATTTTATTTAAATACTGAGGAAAATTTGTTTTTACAATTTTATATAGATATAAGCCACCTTATTTTCTGGGAGATAAGGATATAAATTTATTAGTAAAATGCTTATAGTTTTGTCTCTCAAGTGTTTCTAATGCTTACAGACTCAGTTTTTGTAATAAATGTTAATACAGGCATTATTCTAGTTTGTTACAAATGTTTATTTAATATCACATATGTACATATTTTTATTCTCATACATATTGAAAGTATTGTCTGGGGTTCTTATTTCATTAAAACAGCAAGTGTTGCCACAGATGTGAATAGCAGTAATCAGAGTTCTTGAATGCAATGAAGCAGAACAGATGTTCATCATGTTGATGGTTCCTTACCTCCTTTACCCACACAGTAAGAATGGGACTAAAAGAAAATTTCCTACAACTTCATTAGTCAAGTCAACCCTCATAAAACTAGCCAACCTTACTTGTGATATTTGCTCATTTTCCTCAGAGTTAGTAAAATTTCATTTTAAATTCTAGAAGAAAAAAATATTGTTTTCTCTAAGACAACCAGAAGTCTATTAAATTTATTATCATTGTATCCGATATATGTGTGGTATTCCCAATTCTCTTATAATTCATCTTGCTATATTTCTGCTAGAAAATAACTGAGGTTTTAGTCAGTTAAGAATCTTTGGGCCCATCTGTGATGTAGAAAAATTTCAGGGTCTAATTATGTAATTTTTCAACTGTGTCTTTCAGTTCCAACATTATTTCCAAGAAATCAATTTATAAAGTAGGATGTACACTTCTTTTAAGAGAACACTCTGTGTTCCAAACCAATACCCATGTTTAGAAGACAAGATCTTTATTCTTTCCAAACTTAAAGAAAATGCTGCTTTTGGGTATGCAATTCTTCATACACACAGGAGGGCTTTATGCCCTACCTTTTGGCTGATGTTTTTCTTAAACTATGACATTGTTCTCAGAATCATTCTCTCATCCAAGACCTTTCTAACTTTAAGGAGAAAACAACTTGCATCCAAAATGAGTCCAAGTGGCAGATGCTCATACTATGGAGACTGGACTATGCTAAATATGAGGTGCTTGGTTGTTTCTCTCAAATCATTAATCGTTGTTGCATGGCTCATATCAAGAACTATTTTAAAGTGAAATATTCTAATGACAATAAATTGTTGCTATCCAAATGCTGTTTAATTTGGGTGAATAAATAGGCTTTCATGTCATGATAATAGTCTTGTGCCTAGGTTCTTCTGCCCTCAAGTCGAGTGGACATACCATCATATTTTTAAGTTGTTTGATTTAAGAATTGTGTCATGCCTCAGTATATCAACAAATATATTTAGTGATTGCTTTTCTTTTCACTGAATGCCTTGCTATAGAAATTGGTTATGCAATATTTTCTCATCATTTTAAAATTAGATTTACCTCCAGAAAAGTATTCAATAGTTTAATATATCATGTTACACATTATGCCACATAAAGTATACTGTAAACCATTTGTGGATTGGATATAAGTGCAAAGAGGGCAAGGGCAGTTACATGAATAGAAGTGAGTGTCTGCCTGCATACGTTAGGCACGTTGATGACTTGAGTACTGTTATAAGACAATGCCTGTTGAGAACAGCTGCTGAATCATGGAAAAATGTTTTCAGTAGATGAAGTTTAATGCAGCACATTTTTAATGCGTGTAACGTGCTTTATAGAAAAACTAAATCAGTTATGTTGTACTTCACTTGTGTAAGGCAACTCATGTCTTTGCCAGATGATACACACGTTCCCTTTCAGATTCCTGTCTACAGAGAGTCCTCTGACTATGTATGATTTTTTTTTCATATATTGACTCAGATTTATTAGTGAAAATTGTCCCTTCCTGTGTAAACTTTGAACTATAATTAGTTTGGTGAATGAGTAGTATTTCTTTAGAGTACATTGAAATGTATCTGAATCATTCCAGTTCAAACAAGACAATGGTAAATTTCAAGTGTTAGGCATAGCATAGTAGTTTTATAATTTCCATCTATTATTTATCTATTTCTATGATTAGATGTTTGCTATTCTCCTTAAAATTTATATGTAAAAATGCTAACTCTAAAAATGATGGTGCCAGGAAGTAAGAATATAGGATGGGATTAGTAGGAGAGCAGAGCCCTTGAGAAGGAGTGCTGAAAGCCATGTCCCCTGCAAGTCTGTAGGATTACCTGAGGGAGAAAGACCCTTGTCTGGGAGGATGGTAGGACTCAGAGGCAGAAGCTGTATAAACAGAAGTAAAAGGAAACAGATGCTCACTTTTCTGTTTACTGTTGGTTCTTCTGGTAAAGCAGTCTGTGCTGCTACTGCAACCATATTCTTCTTTGACATCTTAATATCTCTTTTGGCTTTTCAGTGGGGACTGAAGACCAGTGGCTTTCCCACAGTTTATAAACCATCAATGTCAGATTAGCATTGTTGAGGCATCAGTTTCATGGTCTGAACAATTATCAGTATATAGAATGTCAATATTTGAGTGCTCAGTCAAGATCATGTAAGCCAGTCTAATAACTTTCTGTTCGATATGCATTCTTTCCATCAATTCTGTTCCACTAAGTATCCTTGACTAATCTGGACTGTGATGCCAGAAGTAGTTCTAGAGAAACAGAAATGTAAGGATGAATTGCTCTACCATACTATTTACAACTAGTTTTACAACTTGGTAATGTCTTTGTTTACAAAAAAATTCTTCTGCTACCCTGGAGAGCACTGAATTTTTATTAGTTCTTTAAATGTTCTAAATGCATGTGATAAACTTTATTCAGCTCTTATGAAGAGCAAAGGAATTTGGTTACTCTCTATGTAATTTTTTGTATATTTGAAAAAATAAGAACAATAATGATTCTGGTTTGTTGCTTCAAGCATATCTGAATAATGTAATCCAGGAAAAGAGTGAACTCAATGATAAAATCAATCAGTCAAACTTGTTTCCAGCAGACATAGGGCTCAAGTTTCTGAGAATCAAACCAAAATCTTTATCATATGATTGGCTAGCTTTCAATGCAGATTTAAGTATTGTCTTCAAAAGGAGTTGTCAGTTGAAGTGAGAAGCCCAGGATAGGAGGGTGGAGTTGCCACTGAATTATATAATTTTCCACATGAAAACATTTTATATTTTATTTTTTAATTACATCATTCCCCTACTTCCCTACCCTGATCCCTTCCCTTCCTTTACCCATCCCAGTACCTTCCCTCTAAGATCTAATATACCCCTCTAAAATTTATGTCCTCTTTTTCTTTCAATATTTATATACATTCATATATGTGTATATATATGTATCTATATCTATATCTATATCTATATCTATATCTATATCTATATCTATATATATATCTTATACATGTAAGTGTATGTATGTATGGATGTGTATATGTATTCATAAATGTGAGTAGAATATGTTGAGTCTTTGTGTGTGTGTGTGTGTGTGTGTGTGTGTGTAGTTCTAGTGCTGACCAAATAACCAATAAGAAGGTTTGTTCCTAGGAGAGGCTAATTCTCCTTCTCTCAGCAGTCATTAGTGGCTTAAAGTTTCTATTTATGTGTGGGACTCTGAAATTTGCCTCCTTTCATGTTAGCATGCCCATTGATAGTGCCATTGTTCTGGTCATGTTTCCATCAGTAAATGTGCTATGAAACAAAGTCTATGTCCACTAAAAGTGGCTGCTCATCAAGCCTTTTAAATTTTTCTGATGGTGAAAGTATAAAGGTTAGCCTCAGATGTCATTCATGCTTACACGTCATTGTCAAGTTGATTTAATTTGGAATCACCACAGAAACATGCCTCTGGTTGTTTATGTTTGCGATGATGTTTACTAAAAATTTGACTGAGCAGAAAAAAACCTACCCTGAACATGAATGCCACCTTACCTTGGTCTAAAGTGTTAGACTAAATAGAAAAGACAAAGTGAGCTTAGCATCTGCATTGATTTCTTCATTCATTCTGAATGGAGTTAGAATGTGAGTCAATTGTCCCATATTCCTCCCTGCCACAATATGCCATTCCCTCAAGCTGTAAGACAAAATCAATCTTTTCTTAAGTTTCCTATATAGGGTATTCACAGAAGGATGTTAATGTATCCAGGTGAGCTTTATTCCTGTGACCAAAAAGACTTCCCATGAGGCCTTACTTCCAAACTGTGGCAAGTGCCACATGATATTCAGCATGAATATCATGGAGGGAAATTCAAATGCAACCTATATCAACTCCTTTGTCAAACTGTAATGCTACCTAACTTTTGTAAGTCTTATGATTTGAATGTGAATTCTTGAAAATGAAAATGAATGCCACTTTCTCATTTCATGGTCCTTGTTCTAGTAAATAAGAAAACAAGCATGTTGAAACTAAAAGCAGCAAGAACAGATGGTGAACAGTGTCTGAGGTAGATGGCCATTAGAGGAGGGTTAGCTGCCGCATGAGTTGATCAAAGAGATAGTATCTAAAGACAATCAGGAAAATCTTAATTCCAGGAAGAGATTTTCGATGTACAGGTAAGAGGATTGATGGTCTACACTGGGTGGTTGTGAGCAATTTTCATCAATGAGACTCAATGAACTTAAAACCCAACATACAACCACATAACAATCAACCACCAATATATGCCATGATAATCAAAGTCTGTCTTCTAAATTCAGAAAATCTATAGGAAGGCAACAAAGGATATATTTGTAACTATAACATTCAGACTGAAATGCAAAAGAAAGTTATTTGCGTTACACTTTGAAGAGATTTAGGAGTTCTTGAGTGTCTTTGTGTAGTCAGCACAGTGTAGGATGATCCCTTGGCAGTACTAAAAATACAGAAGGAAAGGCTGCTCACAAACACACTGTGGTCGCAAACACAGAGGGAAATATCACATGAGGAAGATTTAGAAACAAGTAGATGTAGGGGATATAAACATATCAATGTATCTTTATTGCCAAGTGAGCATTATATTCATCATACATAATTGAAGATCAAGTTGTATTTTTCCTTCATATCTTCTGCCCTCATACTACATCCAAATATTTCACTGATCAGATGTTATTAGCAGTGTATAAGCACTTCAATATAATATATTTTTAATTTGTTTAAGTATAATTTAGAAGATACAAACCAGCTAGCATTACTGAGGAAGAGGGAAGGTCAGCTGAGGAATTGCCTCTGTCAGATAGACTGTGTCATGTTTGGGGGGGATTTCCTTAAAAGATAATTAATGTGAGAGGCTCAGTCTGCCATCTCTAGGCAGGTGGATGTGATCTCTATAAGAAAGTGACTGAGCAAGCCAGGGGAAGAAAGCCGCTAGCAGCGCTCTTCTGTGGCCTCTGGATAAGTTTCTGCTTACAAACTCCTGCCTTGGACTCTTTCAATAATGGGCCATTAATTCATTGTGAATACTTACATACCTTTGTTTATTAATTTCTAAGTGTACATTTTAATGAGAAATGATGAATTTATTTTTATTCTCACCAGACACAAATTAGAAAATACATTTAACATACTTTAGTATGTCCATAATTTAAATATTGTTAGCATTTATCCAGAATATTGCTAATTAGCCGGATTAAAATGTGGTCGAGATAACTTTGTTTTCATTTCTTTAGTATTGCATTGGCATTTCTGGATGTTTATCTGTAATTAGTACAACCTGTTTGAAATGTCCACATAATGAATTTTTTCTGTTTCTAAATTAGATGTATGAGTTATTATATAAATAATATGGTTCAGTTTTTAGTGACAATTTTGAAAATGTTCAACTTTTTCTTTTAGAAATTTTTTATATCTTGTCTTTAAATTAAATTTAATTTAAATTTTAAATTGCTTTATAAAATCTTTAATGATTATTGGCAATTTTGTTTGTTTTGTTTTGATGTCAACAAATTCATACTTCAAAGTTCTTGTTTTATTGGAGTTTAGCCTACTGAAAGTTATACATCTGACTGGGGACTGTTGTTTCATATTTTCCCTTCAGCTAAAATGTGTCTAATATGAGTCTTTAAAAAGCTAAACCCTGGAGGATGAGAATGCATCTCAGCTGGGACAGTGCTTGCCTAATGTTCCTGAAACCCTGGCTGTGCTGTCCTGCAACATGAAGGCCATGCACAGCAGTAATCACAGGACTTTGGGGATGGGGAGCATGAAGAACATGAGGCCGCAGGTAGGATTGTCATTTTCAGCTACATAGATGGGAAAAATGGTTTAATAATATCATCGATCATATAATGAGTTGGAGACTAGTCTGTGATACATGCAACTCTATCTAAAAACAAAACAAAACAAAACATTCCCAAAACTCCAAGACCAAAGCAAAGCAAAGCAAACCAAACCAAACCAAATCAAAGTAATGAACTGAAAAGATATATACATAGAAAAACAAATTGAAAAGCTACACCAGAAAAATACACACAAGCCAAAACTTTTAAAAAATGAATCTGCATTTTTATTATTGAACTAATCTTCACTTTCAGTACTTGAGCTACTCCTGGTTCACTCGCTCTCCAATTTGCTATAGCATATTAGCAGACATTCAATTTGAAACAAAGCTCAATAATATGAAAATGCAATATGCTATTTTAGTCTGTATATCTTGTAATTTGAATACTTTGTGGGTCATCCAAATTGAATTCTCAGTATATAAATCTTTATAAACTTTTACATTTAAATGATAACATTTTTGATCAGACATTGACTCATATAAGATCCACGTAGTTTAAACCCGAGTTTTGTGACAGCTGTTACTTTGAAAATAACTATTCTCTAGCTTGTGATGTGAATTTTTAGTTGTATGAGACATTTTTCAGTAAAATTTCCATATATTTGAATATCAGTATTGTTTCAATGTGTTTTATATTGGAATTCTACATTATTTCAAGTTTTTAAGGGCTTGTTTTTAACTATTTGTCTAATTTTTAATTATGTATTGATTACAAAGCAAGTTTGTAAAGGAAAGTGTGCCATTATTGATATCACTATTAAACTGTCATTTTTTGTGCCATGTTTTCTAAAATTTGAATTTTGAAATGTGCTTTAATCATTCTGTTCCAAACAGGTCTATACCATACCATACAGGATAGGGATATTCAGACTACATCTAAGAGATTCCTCATTCAGAATATGTAAAAGAGGCTCTGATATTTGAAGACCTAGACAAGGCAGGGGTAGGGCAAGGTGCTTCATTCCAAAATGGGTTAGGCATTGCAGGCAGAAAGTTCAATGTCTTAACCTTTAAGAGACTCCAGGACAGCCTGAGGCATCATGACTGAGGCAAGGCAAGGCTGAATGTTTTCAGTGACATCAAAATAGACTGAAACAACTTTAACAAGCATCAACAGGCAACAGCAAATGACATCCAGATTAAAGAGAATCAGCATTGTCTCTGTTTTGCTCCTCTAAATGAAAATTCATCTACACCTTTGATTTCTTCTATGCTTTAGAACACCTGTGATCAACTCATTGTTTGCTAAAGTGTCTACAGGTTTATTCACATTCTCACTGATAAACATCTTTGTTTATCAAAGCTATTATTACTCTTGGTCTGTCGGCCTAGGCCTTAACCTGCAAGGCACTGCCTTTAATGTACGTTAAGACACTGCTATCTGCCTTGGCAAAGTTGCCTAAATTACTGTTTTCTCCAAAATTAAGAGGGATAGTCTTAGAGATTATTAAATTATGAATATTGTTGTCTTAGGGCTTACAAGTGTAATTATTTAGAAAATTAAAAAGAAAAATTTATTCTTACATAAAATAGTGATTACTAACATAAATAGCTTAAACAAAAATACATAGAAATGTTTGAAATTTCTATGCTGAAAAAGTTTCAGTTTAAGTCACATAGACTCATATAATATTCTTTTTTGTCCTAAGTACTATGTTAAAAGATGATGTTTGATTTAAAAAAAATTAGGCTCTTAGGTTCCAACCTCTGTGTTAATTTATTATATTTACTAACAATCAATGCTTAGTTGAAATTGATGACATAAGTTCTGTCAAGTTACTAATCTAGAAGCAGGAAGATCTTTGCGTTCCAGGCAAGCATTGTCTGCAGATCAAGTTCTAGGAGAGCCAGGGCTAAACAGAGAAACCCTAACTAAAAAAAAAAAAAAAAAGAAAAAGAAAAAAAAAAGAAAAAAGAAATTACCAAACAAAAAAATGAAACAAGACATAAACCAAAAAAACAAACAATCAAAAACCAAACCAAACCAAGACAAAAGAAGACAAAGTCAAAAAACAAAAAAATATCAAACAAAAACCCCCCAAACCAAAAATCAAATGCCAAAAAACAACAGCAAAACAGACCATATATTAAAATTTTAAAAATTAAGAATTATATCGTGCATTTAAATGTATATTTTGAGGAAAAAATTTAAGATTACCTTACAAAATATGCACTGGTGCAAAATATGGATAAATTAGAGTTCATTAATTTCTTTCCTTGTTTTCCTCCTCTGGTTCTGGGAATGACTTCCCAGATATTAAGCAAGTGTTCTGTGCCTTAGCGCTGGAGTTATAGGCAAACACAACCCCATTTGTCTGTCATAGGGGTGCTGTGATACAGACTTCCATCCTCATGCTTGTATGGCAAGGTTTTTTTTTTTTTTTTTTTTGCCTATTAAGCATCTTCCATATAAATATATAAATATAAATAATATAAAAATATAGATATACTTGTTACAACAATAAATTTGATAAAAGTTTTACATATGCATATATAAAATGATTTTGTATAAATACTATAGTATATACATTATATATTGTATATACATTTTATTATTGAATGTATATAAAATGTCAAAAAACCCATACACCCACAAATTAAAGTTATATCAAGCATATTTAAATACATATTTGTAGAATAAAAACATTAAGATTGTCTTAGAAAAAGATACTTTGGTGCCTAATATGGTTAACCTTGATTTGATTGATTTCTGTTTTCTTTTTACCTCTTTTAGGCACACACACACACACACACACACACACACACACCCCAAAAGAATCAAATGGTTATTGAGGTACTGTTGGATAGATTCTAACATATTTAGTGGGGACGAAAGCCCTTGTCTCAATACTTAAAATATGGAACCTTGGAAGCAGAATGTATCTAGCATAACAAACAAAACTCCAGAGCTTTTGAATTAAGAATTTGAGACCTTACCCTTTTTTATTTAGCATATGTGTGGTCAAGACTAGGTATGTTTTTTGAGGGAACAGTTCTTATTACTGAATTTAAAAAAATGAAAATTCACTTCAGGTTTAAATTATGTTCTTTTACATCCTTTTATGAATTTTCTTGGTAATAAGTATCTTATTTTTGTTACAAGTGTTGAAATAGTTCCCCATCAACCATGGCAGTCGTCATCAGCTACCCTGAGGATAAAACTCATACCAGTCAGCAAACCGCCGGTGGCTCAGCCCTTTAGGCTTCCGCCTGCAGATGGCGCACTGTCTCTTGGTGGGCGGGTTCGAGTCCCGCTGTCCCCTTGTCCCGTTTCCCGCGTCTTGTGGGAAAAAAAAAAAAAAGACTCATACCAGTCTCCTGTCTTTCCCTCCCTTCCTTCAACAGCAGTTCCATAATATCAGGTTAGGCCTGAGTGAACACAGAAGGCTGTGATTCAGTTCAACAAAGTCTTATTTTTCCTAGCAAGAACATTTTTACTTAATCATCTAATTACCACATTAGTGTTGCAACTGAATAAATTAGCTAAATTAATAAATGCACTGAAGAAGATTAACATGAAAGTGAATATTGTTTTATCTCAGACTCAAAAGTGAAGGGAACTAAAATTTCAAAAATAAAACATACTTTTTAAAAGAAGCCATTCATCTGTTCATGTAAATTAGAACAATATGTTATTGTGTTTATTATCAAGTTTAGAAAGAAGTTAGTGAAAAAATTTCTAAGAGATAATACATAATCCCAGGAATTACATTTTATTTTACTATATTGTTGCATTCAAGCTGCAAACAAAATTAGGTCTAAAGTAAATTAATATCCAATTTTATAAACAACCTTCTGCTTGGTGATGAGTACAAGAAATAAAGTATCTTATATAATTAAAAATTAAATAAGAAAAATTGACAAGTGGCTTAATGAAGAAAATACTTTGATTCAATTCTCTAACTAATGTACATTGACTCAAATCTTCAGTAATGGAAATTCAGAAGTGTTTCAGCCAGTTTGTAATAATACAAATAAATGCAAACTAAATCTTTTGCTTCATTAGGATGTGAAAATTGATTTTGTATGATCACAGAAGAGGGACTGTCCTGGGAATTTCATTTTCAGAAATGTTATAATTGAATATGAAATCAATTTTATCATGTAACCTGTAAGTGTATAAATATTTGCAGTAATCTAACAAGGTGTGATGAAATAAACATAAAATGGGAAATGATGGGTCTGGAGAAACTAGTAGAAATGGTTTTTAAAGGAAAGAAAGGACATGGATTTTACTTATCCTCTGGGCTTCAGCTCAGTTGCTCTTTGTTGATTTTCATCTCAAATCATCTAGTAAAGTACGTAATCCATAAAGATAATTTCACACTTTCTAAACATTATGATAATGAATACAAAGTAGAATGCTACCATATTATCTGTTTTAAGTTTGCATGACTACATTCACATTGTGTAATCATCAACACCATCCATCTCCAGAACCCTTCCGTGCTCCCTGATACCCATTAGAATAATACTCATGTTACCTCTGTACCCATCTAATCTTAATGCCCCAACCTCTCTTCAACCATTTTAAAATATTGTTTTAAGAATAATAAATGGATATCTGCCTTAAAGTTAATTATTTGGGAGTTGCAATGGCTCAGTGGTTAAGAACACTAACTGTTCTTGAAGAGGACAGAGGATGAGGTTTCAATACCTCTATGGGGCTTGCACACATCTGTAATCCTGGCCCCAGGGCATCCAGCTTCTTCATAGAGACTCTGTGGGTAGCAGGCACACTCACAGTGTCTTTTTATGCATGCAGTTAAAACATTCATACACATAAAATACAAATAAATTAATTGTTAACAAATAATTTCCATGTCTCCTGCTCATCACTGCAACACCTCATGTAGTCCTTCTTTTTCAAATTCAAAACCTATGCTTTAATTATTGCTACACACACACACACACACACACACACACAACTATCCTACTGAGTCCCTTTAGTGTTGCTTATATTTATAAATCTTAAAAATTGAATCTAATTTAAAAATTTAATTTAAAACTCAGATGAATTTAACTTACAATTAAATAAACAGTAACTTATAATATTGTTATAGATTGTTAAATAATAAAATTAGTCATGGATTCAAACTGATCCTTGTAAGTATGACAACAAAGGGAAACAGGCACAAATATGTGTGTGTTTATGTGTGCATTAATACATATGTTCATGTACACATTACTTATTTAGTTTATTCACATATAACAAAGTAATGTAAAATATGACACAAATATTAATATCTCATTTTTAATAGGGGGACATTACGGGAAAGTCATTGATTAAAAAATAGTTTTGGATTGATTATACATTGAGAACATTATTCTTCTAGATTTAAAAGGACTTAAGTTGTGTTCTGTATGCTCATTTGTTAATTGCCTGTTTTTAGAAACAGCAAAATCATCTTTCTTTAATGTATATAGATTAAGCTTTCTTTTTCAGATTTATGCTATTAAAACACATTTATCATTTTGGCAGTTTATTAAAATTACAGAGTAGTCTGAAGTTCATAAGCATCTGAACAATTCACTCATGAATTATGGTTCATTTTGGATATTAAAATACTGAGCAAATAAGTAGACTTCTATAGAAATACTTTTTGTTTGTTTAAACATGAAAAAAAGCATGTGTTATTCTTTTATCAGGCTTGTTTCCTTTAACAGAATGTCTTTCATGTTTGTCAAATACATTAATTCATACCATCAAATAATTAAATATTTTTTTCTTGTTTATTTGTTAATATTATGGATTACATTTATGGTTTATTAATATTCCATCTCTGGGCTAGCATCATTAATGAGGATGAAAGTGAGTTCAATGCTGATATCACATCAGCGCGTATTTGATGTCTCCATGAAATGTGAAGACCACAGTGGTCCTAAGGGATATCATTCTACCTGTGGCTTTCCAGAGCTTCCCAAGATAAAGTAGTTGGTTGGAAATGTAGCAGGATTTCCATTTAGATGAAATCACACCTTGCTGAAATCACACCCCACAATCAATAATCAATCAATCTCTCTCTCTCTCTCTCTCCCTCCCTCTCTCTCTCTTTCTCTCTCTCTCTCTCTCTCTCTCTCTCTCTCTCTCATAGTTCTTGTTCAGTTTTATTCATAATCATAAACTTAACTCTGCAATACAGTTAGACTTGGAGGAAAATGAGGAAAATATGAGACCCAAAGAAGTTCATTGAGAGCAGAGATTACAGGTTTTGCAAGCAGATGGGGTGAAGGTGCTCTCCTGAGCCTCAGAAGGAATGGTCTGGTGGGTAAAATGCCTGAAACTTAAAAGAATTAATATTATCCACAATCAGAAATGGTGATCTTCTTACTGATCTTGCCATTCCCGGACCCAAAACACTCCACGGACCACATGTTTGTCATCCAGCCACTCGGTCTTGGCAGTGCAGATTTGAGTTTGGTCCTGCATTTGCTATGGGCAAGATTCCAAGACCTGCACTATTCAGGCTGAAGTTCTCATCCTCAAATTTTTCTCTGTAGATAGACCTTGGACCAGGGCCATTATGCCTCCGTGATCCTAGGCACCTTACATCCAAATCCTTTTTTCTCAAGTACTCAGCACACCAAAGTTTTCTGCTGTCTTTGGAACTTTGTCTTCAAACAAATCAAAGGAGATGTGGCCCAAGGGCTCGCCATCAGCCAAGATGTTGATGTGAGACCATGGCTGAAGCAAGTAGCAAGGGCAGACAGCAGTGGCTGAAAAGCTGCGAACTATGTCTTAAGCGAATAAAAACTTACTGTTCTATCCCTATATTTGGGGTTTGAATTGTCATGTTACAATGTCTCCTGTATATTAACTGAGCTCCAAAACAGAAAGCTTTTGAAGTTGCAGCTTTTACAATAAGGTCTAGTATCATTTCCAATGTATTCAAATAAAAATAAATAAAAGATGAAGATACATTGCTAGGATCCTGTCATTTGAAGTTAATTGGTGGAAAATAGAAAGGAAGATTTTTGTTATTTCTATCAATCCAAGGCAGAAAATCATTTTGAATTATCAAGTATAAAAATTTTCAGCTGTGATTTGGGCATGAAGTGTGGATAAAAATATGTTTGTATTATAAATTTCATCTCCAGTAATATTATTAAAACAAACTGCTATCATTTTATAGCCAAATTTTTTTATTTCAAAAATAACTTTTAAAATTAATAAATAAAAGTTCTAAAACCCCGTTTTTACTGGTATTTTATATTTTTTTCTGATACGTTTTCTCTCCATTTTCATAAGTAATCTGTCTCTCCCATAACCTATTTTGAAGATTCATTGAATAAATGGTACAGGGCACTGTAATGCCTTACACATGGCTTTTCCTCTTAAAGTCTGTTTCCTCAGCATCAATGAGGTATACATGATTTCATCTTCAGTGAAAGAAATTGTTTATATAACTTTGTCTTTAATGATATATAGAGCTCCTCTAGAGAAGAGATATGCCTTTACATTGTCAGAATTTACTCTGGTTTAATTAGCAGAAATTGTGTGGAGAATATTGGCTAAACAATGATTGCAAATTTTAAAGTAATTAAAATGTGACACCGTATTTATGAATCTGTTATAATTAGCTATAGCTGGTATACATATCTTGACATTTAAATAAAAAATTGACTGCTGAAATATTACTGAAATTATGAAAAAAGAATTTGATTTTTTTTTTTTTTTTTTTTTTTAGTTTTACAAACAAGAAAAGCAGTGGGTTTGCCACTGCTTGGTTTACTCTGGAACGCTGTGGGGCAGGGGTGTGTGCCACCAGACAGAAAACTGGTAAGGTCGAGCAGATACAGAAACCTCAGCAATTCTTATAATTGAGAATGAAAAGTGTTTAAATCTACTCCATACCGGGTTCCTATCCTGGAAAAAGTGACCAAGACACCACATTGAGAGGACTGTGATGATCAGTCACAAATGGACAATGAACGACCTGAAGTCCTTCCTGACACAGATGAGGCATCCCTATCATCTCAGACTGAGCCAATAGAAAACCTCTGCCTCTAGATCCCATTCCCAAATGTTTACAAGGTCCTAAACCAGGAAGAGTGCTCAGATTCTTTCACCAAAGATCTGAGTGTGCCTATCTTATTGAGCTGCAACTCTCCAGGGAAGAACTTCCTCTCCTGAAGCTTTCTTCACTGGACCTCCACCCGGCCCTTGACCTGGCTCAACAAGCCTGGTGCTCACGCTTGACTGAAACAACTTCCTGCCCAGTGGCTCCGATTTTGTCTCCTACCTGCCTGCTCTGTCTGGCCACCTGCCACCAGCTCTGGGCCAGTGGAGTCATGGAAAAGGCCCATCAACAACTCTTGCTGTCAGGTTCCCCTTGGAGAGCTGTAACACTTTGGTCCGTCGGGCCACACCCTAGCCCAGAGACATCTATTGCTCCACCCAGCTGAGCAAAGGATTCCCTGACAGTCGTGCCCCAGCGAGCAGACATATGCGGAATGGCAGACCACTGGGCACACACATTCAAAATTTTTTCTTAAAAAAACATATCTTTTCTATAGAACACACTCTGATCATGCTTTTCTCCTTCTCCATCTCTTTCCAGATCCCCCTACATCGAGACACACCTAAATCCATGCCCTCTTTCTGTCTCTATCAAAACAAAACAAAACAAAAACCAAGAAACGACCGAACTGTGTATCAAATAAATAAATAAGCAAATGACAATCAAAACACCAAGAAGCACACACACACACACACAGACACCACACACACACACATACACACACACAGACAAAGCTTACATAAATAACATACAAACAAGAAATCATTAGACAAAAAATCCACCCCCCCCCAAAAGAAGTAGGAGACAAAATGTCTACAAAATTACCATTGAGTCCATTTTGTGTTGGTCATTTACTTCAGAGCACTGGGTGGGGTTCATGTGATATATATGTCTTACTACTGGAGAAACTAACTTTTCTTTTACAAGTGTCTATCAGCTGTTGCTAGCTTTATGGTTAGGGGTTAGGTCTATGTCTGCTTCCTACTCTCAGCATTGGGACTCCATCTGGGTTGAAGATCTGCAGGCCCTGTGCATGCTGTTGCATTATAAGTGATGTCATATGTGCATCGGTCCCATTGTGTCTGATTCCTTATTATTTATTATTTATTTCCTTAGAGTCATTCATCCCCATCTGGCTCTTACAGTAGTCTGCCTCCTATTCTACATAGCTCCCTGACTCTTGAGGGGAAGGGTTTGACAAAGACATCCCACTTAGGACTGACTGTTCCAAGGTCTCTCATTCTTTCTACATTGTTCAGTTGTGGGTCTCAGTATTAGTTCCCATATACTCTAGAAGAAAGCTTTGATGGTGGCTGAGTCAGAGACTAATCCACAGGTACAGGAGAATGTTGCTAAGAATAATCTCATTGCTCTACATATATATATATATATATATATATATATATATATATATATATATATATGCATGGTTTTACCTCAGTCCCAAGAACTATGTAGTCTCAGGTTCTTGGCCACCTGAACAGTGTTATAGAATCAAACTTCTGCAGTGATCCTTAAATACAATTAGATATTGGTGATGACTTCCACAATGTAAGTCTCATTATTCCATGAGCATATTTTGCAGACAGGTGACTGTTGTGGATTGCAGGGCTTGTAACCACATTGATAGTTTTCTTTCTCCTTTAGTTTTATGCAGAGTTACTTCCCGCTTCACAAACACCAGGCAGTAGGGGTGACAACTCTGATTAGGCACCTGCTCAAATTCTCCACGTTCAGTGAGATAGTTAAGTGGGTGCTTTAGCAATAGCACATTGCAGTCAGTTTGTGGAGAGCAACCAATAGCCTGTGTGATAGCATGAAATTGTGGGGGTTGTCCATGAGACTGCTTTGGCCAATACTCAGCTAAGTGGAGCTCATTTTTGACATTTAAGAGTTTACTTGGTGTCATCAGTCACCATTGATTGCGTCATCATCTTTTTTGATATTTGGTAACTATGTATAGTTGAGGTCAGATTTTTAAAGTATGTCCTGATTCTCTAGACTTCTTCAATGTTTGTTTTGATGTTCCCTCTTTCATCTTTAATTTTATTATGTTGGATTTTCTGTCTCTTGTGAATATTTTGCCAATTTTACTGATTTTATACAAAACCAACTGTTAGTTTCACTGATTTTTGTTTTGTTTGTTATTTATTTGTTTATATTTTGTTCATTTCTGCCATGAGCTTGGTTGTTTTTTGCCATCTAAATATTTTTGGGTGTTATTTCTTTTTCTGTTTGTAGAAATTTTAAGCCAATTTTGCAGTCAATTTCTAATATGAGATTTTTCCTATTTTTTGATGTATAAATCTTTCGTCTTAGAACTTTATTCCTTTTGTCTTACAGGTTTGAGTATATTGTGATTTCATTTTCATTCAACTCTAAAATGTTTTCAGATGTCTTCTCGGTTCATATTGTGATCCACTGTTCACTCATTAATGAGTTTTTCTGGATTCTGTGTGTTTATATACTTTCTATTTTTTCTGATATTCAGCTTTAATCCATACTGGAAAAATTCAATGCAGGTTGTTATTTCAGTTTTTTTTATATCTGTTGAGTCTTGCTTTGTGCTTAAATATGTAGTCAATTTTGTAGAAGGTCTCTTGGCCTACTGAGAAAAAAGAATATTCTTTTTCTTGTATAAAATTTTTTGTAATTATTCAATTGATCAATTGATCAATTTTGTAATTATTCAATTGGTGTTATATAACTCAACAATTTCTCTATTAATTTTTTGTCTAAATGACCTGTCTATTGGCAAGATTTGTATATTGAAGATACCCATTAACATCATGCAAGAATTAACATCTATTCTTTTTATCTATACTATAGTTTCTTTTATGAATTTAACTGCCAATGCATTTGGTGCATTCTTGTTTAGAATTGCAATATACTATTTGGAAATTTTTGCTTTGATGATAATTGCAATGGTGTTCTCTACGTCTTCTGATTAGTTGGGTTTGAAGTATATTATACCAGGTATAAAGTGACTATATCTGTCTGATTATTGGGTGTGTTTGCTTTTCCTGTCCTCTCACTTGATATGTTACCTCTCATTGGTGTTAAAGTGTGGTTTTGGTTAGAGCAGAAAGATAGATCCTGTGTTCTCATCCAAACTGTTAGTCTCCTTCTTTTTATTTCAGAAATTGAGACCATTGATTTTGAGGGTCATATTACTGATCAATACTTATTGATCTCTTTGATTTGCCATGGTATAAGTTTTATTACTTCCATTTTTGAATTACTGTCTTGAAAGTATTAATTCATTGTAGCTTGAGTGTAGTTAACTTCTTCAGACTGAAGTTTTCCTTCTCGTGTCATCTTTAGATATAGTCTGCTGTATAGATATTGTTTAATTTTATTTCATTGTGGATTTTTTTTCTTTCCCAGTCACTTATAATGGATAGTTTTTTTTTTTCAGGTATGGTAGTCTGGGCTGGTATTTGTTGGTCTCTGAGACTTTGTACACAATCCATCCAGGACCTTCTGACTTTCAGATTTTCCATTGAAGAATCAGGTGTTATTCTAATGAACCAGATTTTCTACGTTACTTGATCTTATTCCCTTTCAACTTTTAATATCCTTTCTTTGTTCCATATACCTAGTGTTTTTATTATTAAATTGTGCTCACATTGCTTTTCTTGTCTTGTCTATTTGGTATCTCTGTGCTTCTTGAACCTTGACAAAAACGTCATTGAGTGGGCTGATTCTCCTCTATGATTGTGTTAAAAACATTTTCTATGATTTTGACCTTTATGTCTTCTGCTTCTCCTATACTTATTATTCATTGATTTTATCTTACCATAGTTTCCCAGATTTTGTGGATGTATTATATCTGGATGATTTTAGAAATAATATTTGTCTTTGACTGAAGTACCTATTTCTTCTATCTGATCTTGAAATCCTAAAATTGTCTTTCATATCATGAACTCTTGGTGCAGCTTACCTCTGAAATTTCTGTTTGACATCTTAAAGTTTTTTTTCAATTTTCATTTTTTTTTCAATTTGGGTTTTCTTTAATGATTCTATTTTTACTTTCATTTTTGAACTACTTTCACTGTTTTACTAAATTGTTTCTTTATACTTTCATAGCCTACATTAAGATGTAAATGATTGCCTTTAAGATCCTTGGATATATAGAAAATCGCTATTTTGATATTCTTGTCTTGTGCTTCATCAAAATTACATTTCTTAGGACCTACCACCATAGGGCTATTGGGTCCTTGTAGAGGTTATTGACTTTTCATATCTACATTTTTGTGCTGGAGTCTATGTATCTGGGGTGACAATTTTCAAAGTGTATTGATATCTGGTTTGGACTTTGGTTGGTTGGCATTTATTTTTTCTTTGTTGTTGTTGTTGTTGTTGTTGTTGTTGATGCTGCTGTTGCCTTTTCATCATCTTAGGCAAATATAGATGCTGTACTATCTTTGGTACTAAGACTTTCTAAGTCCCAGCCCAGTTTCTATATATTAGTGCCTGAAACAAGCAAATAAAGATGAGCTAGAAGGAAAAGATGAAAGACGCCAAAGAAAAGAGTCTTCACCACTTTTGTCTTATTAGCCTAAACATTGGATTCTTGTTCCCTATTTTACACTGATTGTTTCATTGCATTTGCTACTGTAAAAATCATTAGCTGATATTTTGTTTCTTCTTTGTCTTTTCTTTACAATGTAAGGTATAACTGTACAGGGATAATTCTCTGGTTATCTAAGTAGTTGGGTTGGTTGGTGGTACTGGTCATAATTTCACTATTGAGCAGGTCTCAATCCCAATTAGAGATCTGCTAGTTAATGCCAGGATATGCATGCCACTATTTCACTCTTAGGATTATTATGTCATGTTCTTCACTGCTGTGTTTTATGGGTCTCTTGACAGAGTAGGATTATACATTTTCCCCCTTGGAAGCTTGTGTTGCATGTTCTGGTACGAAGAAAGCTTGTCCTCTGGAAGGAGGCATTGAAAAACTACATACAGATAATATGATGCAAGTTCAGCATATTGTATCTGTCTATTTAGAAACACATACACACATATAAACATATATATATAAAGTTAATTTAAAATGAGATCTTAAATTTGAAATAGGACAGAGAGGAAAAATGGGAGTGTCTAGAGTGATAAAATGAAAAAGGAAATGACAATATAAATATAATCCCCCAAAGTTAAAGCAATCATTTTGAAAATATTGTATTATACTCATTTGTTTGAAATTTTGGTGGATAACAAAATGTCACAAAATATTCACTACTAGTATTTTATTTAGCAACATGTTTTGAGTGTATATTTCTAACACTATTTAGACAAAAATGACAATGAGGTTTTATTTTTTCTTTTTAAAAAGGTGTGAGATAGCAATAGTTTGGTTAGTTTAGATGACATAATTGTAATTACTTGGTTGTACTGTATATTCATTTAAATGTTTTATTATTGTGTCCATTTTCCCTATAAGTATTTATATTTTTAATTAACGCCCAGAAGACTAGTTGGAAGATAATTTTATGTTTTGTTTATTTGTCCATTTCACAGATGACATAAAAGTGTCAGTCACATAGAATTTTAGATTTTGCAACATACACTCTAAGACTGAACCAAATGGGGCTGGAGAGATGGGTCAGCCATTAAGGGTTAGGCTCACAACCAAAAATATAAGACTGAACCAAATGATTTCATGAACATGTATCCACAGGTAAAAGGTAAGAGAATATTTATACTGGTTACTAATTTTTCCTTTTTTTCCCTTTGACTATATTGTTCTATCAATAACTTCTAATGCCTTACATGAAGTAGTTTCTCAGTAGCCTCATGAAATGTTTGAAATCTGTCATTTATCTTAAAAAGAATGCTTCAGGGATAACTGCCATCAAACATACTGGCTGGGTGATAGGATATTTTATGTAACTTAATTTGGTATTAATCTTATAGGCTTTGAGTGTCTTTTTTTTTAATGCCAAAGTGCTAATATTTTACATGAGATCTTTCCTATGATCTTCACATAAATATAAATTATGCAGTATCTTTTTAAAAGTATTTAATTTTGGAAAACTTGTCATTTTCTTGCACTTCAAATATAAATTTATCTTAGACAATTTTTACAAAAAAAATCATGGATCATATTCATTTTACTCATTTATTATTAAAATTATGTGTGCACTGAAAAATGTCTAAACTCATCATGGGAAAGATCCATGATAGACAGACACTTATGATGTCCATCTATTTATTAGGTAGGTTTTCAATATGGAAAATTAACAATTTTTGGCAATGGAGAAGAAGTATGTCAAACCCATGAGATCACTGGTGCCACAAGGCAAATTTTTATATTTCTTGATTAGTAATAAAGGAGATGGTGGTTAGTGCATTACTAAGATGTTATTTAGTGAAATGAAACCTAGGTTTATGAATTGACAGCCAGAAGACAAAAGCTTCTGGAACCAATTGGCTATATAAAATGTTCATATCATAAAGTGCCCATGGACAAAATTTTCTCTAAGGTCTTATGTGACATAAGTGAAGTTTCCATGATAATTTCTTCAGTGTGACTTTGGATGCCTGGAAACTATTGTAATCCCATTACCCCAAATTAGTGATATTATCTGGAAAGTAACTTATTAAGATAGACAGAGTAATTAAGCTGTTTCAAAAGGTGAGCATAGTTATGATTTATATAGAAACATTATGAAGTTAAACTTTTGAGAAGCAAAAATACCACATTCTGCAAACCTGTTGGAACCCAAAAACTGCAGGTGCTTCTTTGGAAAAATGACATTTTCATCACTTACCTGACAAACTCAGTTGAAATACCAAAGTTATAACATTCTGCTTCACATTGCAAGCTGTTGTTTCCATGGAAACAACCTAAGTGGCGAAAGTGAGCTACATGCACTTAAGATTGTAAGGTTTTGAGTATTTTACAAAAAGTGTTTTGATAGTTTTAATATTATTGAAAATGACTAGTTTTATTTTGTGCATATTTGCTTATATAAGGCCATCTAAATAGCACAGATGTTATATAAAATAATCATGCATAATCATCTTTTTGTTTTAATTTATAAAGTAATATAACTATCACAAATTATTTATCATATTCAAAAAGACAAGATCCATGCTTGGTACCATTAATTAGGGCAAAAATACAGACCAAATATGTTATAAATCCAAGAGGTGGAATCTAATAGTATTATTTGCTTAAATGTACATATTAATAAATCATCCTATAAGTGTTTAATCTTTGTATAAGTAAATTAGATCATTTCTAATTTTTTTTTTAAAAAATGTATCTTTTATTTTTTTAATTTTTCCCCTTCCCTTTATCCCTCTTGTTCCAGCACCTCTCATTCTGGTCCAGCTCACTCCTCTCCTGCTCGGTCTGGCAAAAATGTTTGTTTTTTTGTTTGTTTGATTGATTGATTATATGTGAGCACACTGTAGCGGTCTTCATAAGAGAGCATCGGATCTCATTACGGATGGTTGTGATCCACCATGTGGTTCCTGGGATCTGATCTCATGACCTCTTGAGGAACAGTCAGTGCTCTTAACTGCTGAGCCATCTCACCAGCGCCATCTCTCAAACTTTATCGGAACAGCATGTTTAAATTAAATTACAGTTATCATAGAACTTACAATTTCTAAACAAGTAGAGAATAAGTAACAACAGAATTTTCAACTCCAAATAAAATATCTATATCATGCCCCTTCTCTTAACAATTAAAGAGCTATTGTGGAAGAGGGTAAAGATTGTTAAGAACTAGATGTAGAGAAAGTTTTCAAACAAACGTTATGTGCTGAAAATCACGAGAATATTGTACACACAAGCTCACAGGAACTGTAAATATATCCACAAGGACTTCATGGGATTGTGCCAGTCCAAGTCCCAATTGAATGGGACAAGGACTCATGAAGCCACTTCTGCCCCTATAGATGAGAAGCTACTGGCAATGAATGGTTGTTTGGAGAGACAAAGTCATCACTGCTCAAAGGTGTTGCCTTTAGTATGCTTTAATATATATTTCTATATGCAGGTACATATAAGAAGCACTGAGTAAACTCAGTGGGTTTTAAAAAATGAGTACATGAAGTTGTGAGAGAAAAGTGGTAGAGAGGCTAGGGAATGAACTGAAGCACAGGGAATAGGGAATGAATTTGATTCAAATAATGCATGTATAAAATTATCAGTGATTAAAAAGATTAAACAACACACACATATTCACACACAGTGTATGTGCAATAAGCTTTCTTTTAAACCTTTTAAGTTCCTTTTTAACATACCCAGAGATTAATTTACTTTTTATATGGTTTTAAATATAACAAAATTAATACCCTACAATTTACTCTAGATTATAATAAAACTTTATCATTAAAAATAAATAAATTCAAATTCATTTGATATAGTTTCTAAACATGGAATTCACAAAACAATAGTAATTTTAAAGCCAAGAAATATTACAATATAATTTTGTCATGCACTTTTATTATCAGATTATATGCTGTTTAATAATAACATTTATTTCACCCTAGTGACACTAGATTATATTATTGTGTTATTGCTAAAGCAATAATACAACTGAAAACATCAAGGGGATACATCTTGCAATGGAAAAAGTCAAAGTATTTTTATCTGTAAAAGATATAATAGGAGCATGTGTCCTTGTTACATGTTGGAACATCTTTTGGGTATATGCCCAGGAGTGGAATAGGTGGGTCCTCAGGTAGTACTATGTCCAATTTTCTAAGGAAGAGCTGGAACAATTTCCAAAGTGTTTGTACCAGCTTGCAATCCCACCAGCAATGGAGGAGTGTTCCTCGTTCTCCATACCCTTGCCAGTATCTGCTGTAACTTTTGATCTTACCAATTCTGACTGGTGTGAGGTAGAATCTTAGGGTCGTTTTGATTTGCATTTCCTTGATAATTAAGGATGTTGAACATTTCAGTGTATCTGAGAAGAGAAAGTGAGGAAGAGCCTCAAATATATAGGCACAAGGGAAAATTTCCTGAACAGAACACCAATGGCTCATACTCTAAGATCAACAATTGACAAATGGAACCTGATAAATTGAAAAGCTTCTCTAAGGCAAAGGACACTGTCAATAGGACAAAATGGTAACCCACAGATTGGGAAATTATCTTTACCAACCCTACATCAGATAGAGGGCTAATATCCACAATAGATAAAGTCTTTTTCTTTCAGTTCATCTCTGTTGTAATATCCAGAGCCCGCTGTGATAGTGTTGTTGGCATTCAGAGGATACATAGTGTCCTGGTGCTGTTGATTCAATTTTTACACTGGTGTCTAGGCATCTAGAATTAGGAAGATTATATGTTTATGTGCTGACATCTGGTTTTGTGTTTGTTGAGTGAATGTTTTCATTCTTTGGTTTTTGCTTTATCCCAAGTGCTCTATAGAAAAACATTTTATGCAAGTTAGAACATTTAAAATATAAAATGCAATGATTACAGTGTTGATTTGTAGACACTTATACTATGCTGACTGCAATTTCAACCTATATATCAGTTTGACACATAAAACGAATCTTGAACATAGAAGTTAAACATACATGCTAATACGTATATAAGAATATACATGTATATGGTTCTTTTACTATCTAGTGCCAATAATAGGGATATCTATAGATATAGGACAATCTGGAATTGTGTAAAATATTCAAACACACAGGAAAAGAACAAGGTACACAGGAAGCATGAAGTTTCTTTTGAGGTAATTCAATAATTGTAAACTGGTTGGTGATTAGAATATATAATTGTTAAGCTAGAGATAAACATTTATGTTTACCATTCAAAGAGCTATACGTAGTGTTATATAAATATTCTTATGAAGTATTAAACTTGTTTTAGAGATTTTTTTTGTTAAGATATATGGGCTCATTCATTTACCTCTCAGTGTTTTGCTATTTCCAACACTATATAAATAACAACTATTGATGAAAGCACTATGTTTATATAGTTATATGTCTCAGATATATGATTTGGGGATATGTTGTTTAATTGATGCCTAAATCTATCCAGTATATCAAATAGTTCCAGTATATGAAGATAACAAAGCTATTAAAATATAAACTGCATCTGGCTCAACTTGTTCTATTCTATCTCTTACCTCAAGTTCTTAAACAAGACATTCTTATTCAATTTGAATTATTATCAAAGTGTGGTGACTTAGGTATCCATGGAACTGTCTTAGTCAAAGTGCTGAAGATTTAGAAAAGAATAGAGTACGTCAGACATACTCATTTATGTAATTGGATTTTTCAAGGCCAGTATTTTGAAGTCACAATTTGTGTTAAGAATAGAAAATGGAGAGCAATACTGTTTTGCAAAACAAATTATTCATGTCAGTGACATATGTACTTCTAAAGGCACATGACTCCTAATGCCTCTATTTCAAGGGTTGTGATTTTACCAAATGGGTAGGTGTACATATTATTTATTTCTGCATTTGATTGAACCTGATTATAGTACATAAATTTAGGGGATATTATTCATTGGTTGCTAAGAGCCACAGTGAACTTACATAAAGCAATTATTTTTTATAATTGTTTATTTTATTTATTTACATGTCAAATATTGTCCTCCTTTCTGGTTTCCCCTCTGCAAATACCTTATCACATCTCCCCTTTGCTTCTATGAGGGTGTCCCCCATCTTGAGGTATTCTTGATACCCCAGTGTAAGGGAATGGTAAAACAGTGAGCCTGGAATGGGGGGTCACTCCCACAGAGGCAAAGAAGAGGGCAAATGTGATGGGGGAGTTGCAGAGGGGAAACCAGGAAGGGGGACAACATTTGAAACATAAATAAATAAAAAGTGACCAATAAAAATGAGAAACAGTATGAGAAAGAAATTAGGGAAATAAAATCCTCCACAGTAGTTACAAATAATATAAAAAATATTTGTGTGACTCTAACAAAAAGGTGAAAGATCTGTATGTCAAGAACTTCAAGTAACTGAAGAAAAAAAATCGGAAAAGACCTCAGAAGATGGAAAGATCTCCCATGCTCATGGATTGGCAGGATTAACATAGTTAAAATGGTCATCTTAGTAAAAGCAATCTACAGATTCAATGCAACCCTCATCAAAATTCCAACTCAGTTCTTCACAGAGGTATAAAAAGCAGTTCTCAAATTCATCTGTAATAAGAAAAAAAAAAAAAAACCCAAAATAGAGAAAACTATACTTAACGATAAGAGAACTTCTAAAAGAAATTACGATTCCTGATACCAAGCTGTACTACAGAGAAATAGTGATTAAAAACTTCATGGTATTGGTACAAAGACAGGCAGGTAGATCAATGGAATAGAATTGAAGACTCGGAAATAAGCCTACACACCTATGATCACTTGATCTTTGACAAAGAAGCCAAAACCATCCAGTGGAAAAAAAGACAGCATATTCAACAAATGGTGTTGTTTTTAGTGGTGGTCAGCATGTAGAAGAATGGAAATTGATCAATTCTTATTTCCTTGTACAAAGCTCAAGTCCAAGTGGATCAAGGACCTCCATATAAAACCAGCAACTAGTTTTTATATGAATTATAAAATAATGTCCATATATTGAAGTTGCTAAAAACAGAACTAATACATAAATATGTTAATACATTTACAGATGTGTCAAGTCTATAAAAACTTAACTCTAAATGAAAGTAGAGGCAGTGTCCTAGTATACATAGAGCAGAATATAGACCTACACAGGGAGGGGGATTTGAAAATTCCTGAAATAGGACCATCACGAGGAGAATTATATGCTTTAGACTGAGACGTCATGGTAATGTACTGATTTTCCACGTGGTTCTGACAGACGTGCACTTCAGAAGTGAGAGATACACTCTTTTATGGGGAAAATAGGTATTAGCTCTGGAGTCATAGTCAATAAACTTCTCAGTAAATATATGTTAAGCTTGTTTTGAGCTTCCTTTTTGGTAAATAGTTCCAAAGTGTGTTTCTTTCTTTTAGATATCTGTAAGTGTTGCCATATCATGTTACATATTTTTAACATCCTGACCTTTTCCCTTTAATAACTACCACCTGTATAATAGTGGATTCATATCAAGACTTCTATTGACACAATAAGAGAAAAATGAATCTAACTTTTTATTGTTTAGGAAACAATCATTGCAATTTTTTTAAATGACATAAATCTTTCAGTTTTTAATTCATAAAGTAATATTGATTGACTCACTTAATATTTCCAGGAGAGTATGTCCAACAACAAAAGTCTTCTAAAACATGCCAAAGTGTTCTTTGTATTGATTTCTTTTGGTGAGAATTTCTGTATTTTGGTTTTTGTATGTGACTCAAAACATTTTTAGAGAATTAAAAATGGTAGAATTTTCTTGTCGTTAATGAATAATAAAATTGAATTAAGTATAAAAACTTAGCAAGGTCATTTTTCCTCACTTACATAATAATGTCTACAAATCAACCTGGTGAGATTTCCAGTGTTTTATCAACTGAGCACCACTGACACCTGGCTTGGATCCTGGAATCACTGATGAAAGGAAAAAATAAAAAAATAAGGACTCCTCAGAGTTGGCCTCTGACTGCCATACATAGGCTGTGGCATGTGCATGTGTACCCTCACACATATCATATACATGTGTAATAATCAATTAAGAAATCTGAGAGGGAGAATCAGTTTCTTCCTGAGAAACAGTCCTGCATTGGTTGCCTACACCCAACAATTGGTCAGTCTTGAAATCATTTGCATATCAGCAATGTTAAATGGCTCATGTTGCATATATATTTGTATGCAGACATATAAGCATATATACACATAGATATAAACACATGTGTGAAAATAAGAAGACAAAAAGAAATCATGGATTTGGCATGAGAAGGAGAGACCATGGAGGAGTTGGAGGTATGGCAGAAGTGAGAGTTATGCAAATACAGTACTCATTTAGATATAACATTCTCAAAACAAAATTAAATTAATGTTAAAGTCTGCAAGTGCATGTATTTTAAATACAATGAATATAAGACATGTGACAGTATGCAGAAGAGATGTATTTATGAGCTTTAGAAATTTAAGGCCTGAGGGTGCTTTTTTAATTTAAAGTTGTAAATATAAACCTCTTGCATAAGGTTCTAAATAGCATAGATATGCTGTCAGGAATGAGCAAAATAGACGAGAGCCATAATATGCACTTAAGTAGACAGCAGACCAACTATCTAGTCATTTAGACTGAAAAAGTCAGTAAAACATCATGTAAACATGAACAAGTATAAAATGACACTATTTATGAGATTACCATAAAATAAATGATAGTTGGAAAAATACTTTTGACATCCCCTTCATTCATATATATATATATATATATATATATATATATATATATATATATACATACACACACACACACATATATATATATATATATATGACTGACAAGTCTTTTCTTAACATTGAGTTAATTAAAAATAGATAATAGATAGTATCCCATATTACAAACACACACCATAATCTGTTTTACAAGGATTTGGATAAAAATTGCTTTTCATAATAACTTTGGAAATAAGTGGAGACTAAGAACAGAATAAAAGTTTAAAAGCCAAAGAACTTTTTTTGGTAGAGTGCTATTCCATGGAAGCTAGCAAATCCAATGTCAGCCTGCTATTATAAATATCTTGTCGAGCCATTATCAGAGAAGATTCCTTCTGCAGTAGAAGGAACAAATACAAAGATTCACAGCTGTACAATGTTCAGAGAGTCAGAGACTTTGGAACACTCAGTGCTAAGTAGGATGTCATCACCAAATCCTTCCACTCAGAGAACAGGGAACCCTTCAGAAGAGGCAGTAGAAAGCTTGTAAGAGGAGACGTAATGGAAGTCACCAAAGAAGTAAGGTCTTCTAGATACGGTGGAACTGACTGATACACATATGAGCTCAAAGAGAGTGTAGCAGCAAGAATGGAGCCTGCACAGATCCATGTAGTACAGACCCAGTGCTGTGAGAGGAAATGAACACAAGTTCCAGTTCCCAGCCCAGAAGCTGTTCCCTATTAATAACAACTCTCCAAAGAAAAATGTTTTCTCCAGCAGAGTCTCACTGGGCATACAAATCATACTTAAGGTCAGGCTCCATGCCAGCAATAGATGGCCAACGCAGAACTAACACAATGGTCCATTTGGCATTGTTTTCATCTCGTAATAGTTTACTGGTTTTTTTTTTTTTTCTCTTATAGATGTTTGCTTTTATGGTTTCCTGTTACAGATAATATTTAAAACGGCGTTTTTTTTTTTTTTTTTTTGGGGGGGGGGCTGACTATCTAAGTGGCTGCCACTCTGCTTAGCTCTGTCCTCATGTTCCCGGCCAGAGGTCATGTGCGTGGCACAGCTAGAAATGGCCAGTCAGAAAGTATGAAGTACCCGGTAGAAATGAGACTCCAATGCTTAAAGATTATCTAAAGGCTTTATATTTGGTAATGCTCAAATAACAAGATGCCCACACAATTAAAGGTATTAACCAATTAACTAACCTAGATATAAGTTGTTACCCAGGACGGTCCTAGACCCATGGTTCTCTATGGCTCCTACATCCTGCATCTCTTCTGCTTTCTTAGCTCCTCCTCTCCCTTCTCCTCTTCCTCTCCTCTCCTCCCACATTAGCTCCTCCCAGGTTACCGAGTTTTATTGTAAAATGTAGAGGGGTGGGGGTGATATTCCACTACTGTTTCCAATTTTTTTTAAATGGGTTTTCTCTTTGTACGAATGTGTGCCTCAGCCTCTGCATGTGTATCCTGTGCTGTTTCTTTGGCTTGTTTGACCTATTTGTTTATTTTGTCTTATTCTGAATTGTTTGTTTTTATTTCATTTTATTTTACTTTTTTATTAATGTGTTTTAGATGTCTGTTAGTATTACAGTGAAAGAAATAAGAAAGGAAGAAAGAAAGGAAGGAAGGGAGAAAAGAAGGCAGGAAGGAAGGAAGGAAGGAAGGAAGGAAGGCAGGCAGGAAGGAAGGAGAAGGATTTGGGTGGTTGGGGAAGTTGGGAGGATCTGAGAGGAGACCGAAGAGGGAAAAGTTTAATCAGAATATATGGTATTAAAAAGTCAATTTTTAATAAAAAAAAAAAAAAAGAGAGAGAGAGAGAGAGAAAACAATCTTCTTACTTGCTGGGGCCTCTTGTGCCATGGAATAAAAGAAAAGTTAATGGAGAGAAATAGAGACCTAGATCTTTTCCCCATGTTTCCTTCTGCCTTCTTTTTAATTTCTGTCTCACTTTATGAAAACTGATTTTTTTGGCAACAGTCAATAATGATGCAATAGTCAAAACAGTAATGTGTACATCAGCTTCATGTGACTTAAACATTCAGTCAATTTATTAATGGTTTTCTTCCCCTTTTCCAAAAGTTATACCCTTAGAGAAACCATAAACTCCAAAGCACTTTCTATTTCCACGAGCACTAAGCACTTCATCTTTGTTGTCCGGCTTATGTGTAACTCCCATCCTTATGTCCAGGACAAAGCAAAAGCATGGCTGAGAGAGACTGACCTTCGAGAGCCTGTCATTATGGCCACTATTTAAGAGTCATCTCTTCATTTCCATTGTTCTTTGAAGTATTGTCATAAGGCACAGGCATACTTAATATAAATATGGGTTTGTATACCACATTCCTAAGCATAATCAAGAATTTTATAATAACACTCCCTCTGTATTGCGAGTCTCAACTCTAGCACTTACCCACTGTGTAAGAATCAATGTAGATTCAGAATTGCTATTATTTGTCTTTCTAAGCAAAAATGACAAGACTGACTATTGCCAGGGAAGTTTTTCTCTAAGAACTTTGTATTAGTTTCCCCTGTGAAGCACATTAGTATTGCTGACGTCCACTACTATGTTTTTTCCAAATTATCAAGCTGAATTATTTATAAATCAGGCTAAATCTTATCTTCAGTGTAGTACCTATGAAGAAAATCTCCATGGACCTTAAGTGCTGAGAGATAGAGATGGTAGTGGAAAGGTACTACAAATCACAGAAACCTGGGGAATTTCAAATGCAAATTGTGCTTTAAGCAACTGAGCTTACACAAACTGCTATTAAAGACTGAATAATACAGATGGCCAACAAAGATGGAACTCGGTGTTATTTTTAAAGGCAGGTCTCATACTGCTTTGTCTGTTTACTTTTTTACCTTACCATTTTTTTGCTTGTATATTATGGTTTCTTACTTTGTGTTTTTATGAGTTTTATGTGCGTGTGAGTAAGGGATTTTTATGATTTTTTCCCTCTGTCTTCTTTTTCTAGTGGTTTTATTTTTGTTTTTGTTTGTTTGTTTATATTTTTGGCCTGTTTTTTTTAATAGAGAAATTAAAAAGTTTTTTAGTTGCAAGGGTGGAAACTTGGGGAAAATGTGGAAGGAGATCAGGGAAGGGAAACAGATGGGAATATGTTGTATGAAAAATATCTTCACTAGAAGGGATTTAAGTGCATTCTAAATAGAGTGAACAGGGCTGTTCAGTTGTAATGTTTTAGCTTGATGATTATTAGAGAAATATTTAAATGTCAGTTTTATTAGTGGCCGAAAATCAAGGGCTTGTTCTACTAAGAAGTCCACAAAGAAGCATGAGTGATTTCTTAATAGGACAAAACTATGTAAAAAAGGACAATGTAAATTTCCTCTTAAATTACAAGTCTGGACTGTGATTTATCTTGGGGCTTTGACCTCATTACTCTTCATGTACTGTTTCATGTAAGACTATGTCCTCTTTTCCAAACGGACAAATGACAGAGGACCTGCATAGCAGCCTGGAGTCAACATAGGATTAATCTTCTGCACTGAAATTAAAGCTGGCATACCAGAAGCTTTATTTGGACTGAGTATACTATAATTAGGAATTTATACTTACATATTTACATACATATATATAGGCATGCAATAACGTGGAAATAACAATTGGAAAAGCGAGTGTGAAAAGCGAGTGGGGACGGATATCAGGAAGGTTTGGAAGAGGAAAGGGAAAGGAAAAATATTGTGATAATATTATAATCTCAAAAATAAAATATTTTTCCAGAAAGGTAAAGAAATCAAAGTAAAAATAATTTTAGCTTGCTAGGCAAATGGATAGAATTTTACACTCAAATGAAATATATATTCATTCTAAAATGGTATTTCCTGTTTAAGATCAATAATGTTTAATAATATTATTAAATCTATAATCTTAGCAGATGATTTATTTTGGAAACAAGATTGAAAAAAATGTACAAAAGGACTCACCTCTCTTTACAAGTAAAAATACCGTAATTTTATAATGAGTCCTCACTGATATTCTCCTTAATGCCCTTACTGATATTATTTTTAATGACCTTCCAGCTTGTATCCATCAACCAACCCCAAATTGATGGCGTATGTCCTCATCTCTGATATTGTATCAGTCTGTTTCTCTGTTGTTATTTATTGACGTCATTAACACTCATGGCACAACCTTGAACTTACTAATTGAATAAGAATGACTTTTTTTCTAGAATAGGCTTGTTTGCTGTTAGAGTTCAGTCAGAGTTTTCTTTTCTTTCATGTTTTTGTTATCTGGCCCCATGACTCTCTACTTTTTATAATCCCTGGAATAGTGAAGATATCTTTTTATAGTTGGATGTACCTTGATTGTCGACATGGTGTTAAAGGCACCAGGAGCTCTCACCAATGCTGCCTTTTCTTGTGGCTTGTTGTTAGTTCTTAGATGACTAAGGAGTATCGTAAATATGTAAGTGAAGCTTCAGTTCCTCTGAGGACCATGCCTGGTACTTGGACAGTCCTTTCCGCTTTATTAAACAAGTCCTGATCTTCAATAAGCAAGGTGAGATTCAACATGAAGGGTGGAGACGATATATGTGGTTAAACTTGTCATTTATATAAGACCCCGCCTGTCAAAATGTCTGGTTTGTGCATATGTATCATTAGCCCTTCGTGATTCCTTACCCTCAGAACTGCAATATGTCCTGATTGTCATTTTCTGAGTCCTTATTTTAAATAGTTCCCAGAACACTATGTAAAACAAAAAGCATCCATGTTTCCACTGCTTAATATATTTCACTGGGTTTTCTCAGATTATAAAATAAAACATATCCATCATATCTGAAAGTCTTTTATAATTGTGGCCATTGCCATTGGGGTGAACACATAGTTCTTAAGGCAGTTTTGTAGATCAATGAATGAAATAACATGTAGTTCTTTTTTCTAAATTAAGTTTTAAATGTTTGATTCCTGTTCAAAAAAAAAAAAAAAAAGTACCCAGAATTTTCAAGAATGTTCAGAATAATGTGGATATATCACAGGGAACATGCACATTTATATTGCACATTTTTTGTTCCTCAGATTGATATTTAATGTTAGCAATTGCATTTCTAGCAGTATTTTATTTTATCGTCTATTTTCTTTTAGTGAAAATAGGTGTTTTCCATACAATTCTGGTTATGGTTTCTATTCACATAGCTTCTCCAAGATTCTCCTCATCTTCTCTTCCTTCTGAATCCACATCCTTCTTGCTTGTCCTTACAAAACAAGCATCTATGTTTAAAAAAAATAAGAAAATGAGATTAAAACAAACAAACAAACAAACAAACAAACAAACAAACCAAAAACAGAATGGGATAAAACAGAAGAAAAGTCAAAGAAAAAGCAGGAGAAACACATATAGACACAGACACATTCACACACAGAGAAATTCCATAAAAACACAAAACTGGAAGCCATAATATATATGCAAAAGACTTGTAAGGTAAAAACAAAGTTAAACAGAGCAAAGTGAAGCAAAGGCTTGGCAAAATATTGTAAGTCAAAGAGCCTCTAAAGATGCCATGAGACATCACTAGGATGGCACCCCCTTGGTCCTTTGGAGGTTTGATGACCCAGGATAGGGGAATGCTAGGCTGTTTAGGCAGGAGTGAGTGGGTGGAGAGGGAAGCACCCTCATAGAAGCAGGGGAAGTAGAAATAGGGGGTCTTGTGGAGGGGAAACAGGAAAGGGGTATAACATTTTAAATGTAAATAAATAAAATAACCAGTAAAAAAGATATCATTGAATGTGTTTTGTGTTGGTCATCTACATTTGGGCATAGAACCTTCCCTTAATTATTTGTGTCTTCAAGGAGATTCTGCTGGAGAAAAAAAAATATATATCTTTTGTTAGCAGTAATGAGCTGGAGATAGCATATGTTCTAGGATGGGGCTTGTGTCCACTTTTTTCCTCAGTACTGGAAATCTGACTTAGAACTCATAATATAAATCATGAGACATTTATCAGGGGCTTCCATGATTAAGAACATTTTCATGTTTATTTTGTTAATATGTGGAAATAGCTATTCATTTAATACTTATTTTAGGCTACTTTATATTAGCAATATACTGATTATAAGAACAAGAAATTCTCACATGTCTTGTTTCTAGATTGCAAGGTGGTAAATCAGATGCTGTCAGCAATATATTCTATGTCTCTGGCTCAAGAAAGCAACTTATATATGTGGCATAGTTCTCTATTGTTATCTGAAAGAGCATATCAATTTCAAGTGATTGACATATTTGAGTAAAATAAGAAAAATAACTAATGTAGACCCACAACACTATGTGGATGCCAAGATTTGAGCAGCATACAAGACATTAGCATTGATCATCAGTGTCTTGCAACTTCTTTCATCAAACTAAATCACAGTCACATCTGGAGTCTTTAATTGTGCCTTACAGTTAGTTCAGAATATTTTAAGCACCAATTACAAGAGCTGAAAAAGGCAACCTGAGGGTAAACAATTCCTCAAAATAATATATTTCTCTTAAACTACCACCTGCATACAAAAATAGTTATAGAATTACACTTTCCTTTCCATTCTCTTGTAGTTAGAAACTTTAAGGTAATACTGCACTCTGGAAGAAATATAAATATCTTTATTCCTATTGCACCTTTTAAGTCTATTGTTATTTCTTCTTCAGAATGAGGTTGACAATTGTCTTGCTTGGATATATTTGAATCCTCTCTAAGAAAACATTTATAAATTATCATTTAAAAAGCTACCAAGGAGAGAATCTCCATGTGTACTAGAGCACAGTAGTTAGTAAGGTTGGGAATGTGTGCAAAATTCAGAATGTCATGACAAACTACAGATTTTAAGTTTCCACCATCGATGTTTTAACTCTATGATTGAAGAGAAGCAGCAAAAACCCAAGATTTATTAAACGGGTGAATATGATTCCAATGGTTTGATAATAGAGATTGATTCATCTCAGAATATGAGAAGAGAAACTTATCACACTGTCCTTGGTTGGTAAGGCTTCTTTGCAGATATCTAATGCTGGGCTATATGATTTCTTAAGTTCTTCTGGGCTGTATTCTTTGTTATGGAAGACTTGTCTTTAGCTGTAACCTTAGAAGTGACAGAAAAATCATCCAGCTCTTGCCAGTGATTCCCATATTCTCTTCATTGGCCTTCTAATCTATCCTAAATTTCTTTCACCTCTAGGTCTCCACAGTACTGGTGACATCAAACTTGCCCAAAGAACAAAAGCAAGAGCATAGCCTTGTCTACAAGGGGCTGACACATTCAAGTTGAAGGTTGAAGTTTACTGGAGGCAGAAGAAGAAAAATCACTTTTTCCCCTTATACACCAACCATATTTGTTGTATATAGTACTCCTTGGGCTGTCTACATAATGGTAATCAATACATACATTTAAAAATTATTTGAAATTCTCTCAAAAGAAGTAATAGAACTTGGGAGAGTGAGACAGGAGGATTGCTATGTTTTCCATGAAAGCCTGATATACAGAATAAGAGACATCAAGTCTATATCCAATTCTCACTAATTATCACAAGAAGAGATGTCATTGATAGAAATCCAGTACAATTCTTTACTTATTTCCTTTAATTATTGTTTCTCTTTAGTTTCTCTTGACTTGAGCCAATATGTCTGTTCTTTCCTTTTATGAAATTGATGTTTTTGAATATAGTAGGGTAGTTGTGAATTAAATAAAAACTGAGTCTCAGTTTAGGTTGTCTGGTATTTCAATTACTATTGTCATTGCTCAATGCATTGTTAAAGCATAATGATCTGACTAATTTTGTGACCAACAGATTTTCATGCATTTGTCACTGCTTCTTTGAAGTAAAATGTAAGATTTCCAAGACATGAATATTCTATTATTCATTTATTCAGTCATCTTTTTCTATATTTATGAAAATTAATATGATCCTCGAAATATTATAATTTCATAAATCTATTATTTATTTCACATTTGTTGTTTGACAATCTACTACTTAAAAATAGAGATTTGCTTCCTGACTCTCTATCATCTATAAGTACAGCTAAGAAGTTGTCAATTTATTTAATGAGATTTATCCCCCATTTATATTTATATTGATGCTCAAGTTATCTATTATTGGTCTCTTAGTGGGCTTGTTTTATTGATGGTTACTATTTACGAATCATACCTCTTTCCTGACTCTGATTGTTCTGTTGTAAACATATTGATCCTCTGTCCTTACTCTTGACAGGTCAGGGAAAAATGGAAGCACCATTTATTTAGACCCCATATGGGAATGTTTCCTATCCTGATCCAGTGCTCAAGTTTTCCATTGTGTTTCTCAATTCCATGCTGTATTTTCTTTTTCAAATGGGATGACCCTGGATCCCTAATGAATTTATACTTTTATTTCTTGCTTAATCTTATAAGACAGAAGTTTCAAAATACCATCAGCATTACCTACTCAAAAGACAAAAAAGTCTTCTAATTCTATACTAGTTCGTAGTCACTTTTACATAAGACTATAGTTTCTTCCATTCTTGTGTGTGTGTGTGGTTATTTTAATCAACTGAAATACTCCAGTGAAGCAAGAGGCTCCCAGGACCCAATGTCGATGACTTTAGTCGAAATACCCAACAAATGGGAGATACAACTTGTAGAGACCACCTCTAGTAGATAGGCATGGCCTCTAGTTGAGGGATGAAGCCACCTACGCATCTTAAAATTTAAAACCCGGAAGTGACAGGGACAAAATGTGGCATCAGTGGGAGGGAGGCCAATGGTCCTGTGAAGGCCCGATGCCCCAATGTAAGGGAATGCTAGGGCGTGAGGTGGGAGGTGGGAGTATGTAGGAGTGTGGGGAAAGACCCTTATAGAAGCAGGGGGAGGGGAGAGGGGATAGAGAGTTTGTGGAGGAGAAACTGGGAAAGATTATAACAGTTGAAATGTAAATAAATAAAAAATCCAATAAAAACAAATTTAAAAAAAGGAACAGAGACTGAAGAATAGTTTAATCCAGAGACTGCACCACCTAGGGATCTATCCTATTTGCAGACACCAAACCCAGACACTATTGCTGATGCCAAGAAGCACTTTCTGACAGGAGACTGCTATGGCTGATCCTTGAGAGGTTCTACCAGCACCTGACCAACATAGGTACTTCAATCATTGGACTGACCCCGGGGACCCCAATGGAAGAACTAGGGGAAGAACTGAAGGCACTGAAGGGGATTATAACCACATAAGAACAATATCAACTAACTGGACCACCCAGAGCTCCCAGGGTCTAAACCAACAAGCAAAGAGTATACATGACTCCACATACATATGTTGCGGAAGATGGTCTTATCTGAAATCAGTTGGGGGGGATTGGAGGCTTGATTCACCAGTGTAGGGGGCTGTTAGAGGGGTGAAGCAGGAGTGGGTGAATGTGTGGAAAAGCATGCTCATAGAAGCAAAGGGAAAGGGGATGGGGGAAAAGGATGAAAGGATGGTGGAGGGGTAACTGGGAAGGGGGTTATCATTTGAAATATAAATGAATAAAATGGTTAATTAAAAAGAAATATAGTCATATGCAGTATTACTTATAACAAAATGTATTTATTATCTTATAAACTTTAACAGTCATGGAAATAAATAAAAATATCATATACCAAAATTAACCAAAATGAAAGTCTACATAAGTCAATAGAGTTAGAATATGTATTTAAGAAGGAACTTCACATAAGCTTTACACTTTCAGGATTAGGAATATTTTCTTCACTTATTCATCAAGAAAACCAAAATACAAAAAAATTCATGGCAGAATCATAGCTAGAAAAGGCAATTAGATTTATATTCTTCTTTTATAACTCATGTCCACAAACTGCATATGGTTACAAATGTAGTCAAAATGCTATTGAGTTAAACTTACTTTTGAATATATGAAATATCAGTGTATTTCCAGAAATTATACCATACAACCTTAATCTAGCCACAATCTACTGTATTTTTAACTCTTATAGTCTTGTTTTACTCAGTTCTATCTTTTTAAATAGACAATTCTATATTTCTCATTTGACCTTTCTGTATCTCTCTTTGGAAACAAAAATAGTGATAGTTTTTAATCCCCTTCTTGTTTAACACACACACACACACACACACACACACACACACACCATCAAAACCTCCATCTATCTATTATCTATCTATCTATCTATCTATCTATCTATCTATCTATCTATCTATCATCTATTTACCTTTCACCTAGCTATCATATATATCTTGTAGTCAAGAAAAATTGTAGGTTGAAGGTTTTTTTGGCTGGGCAGATATCCAAAGACCTCCACTTGATGCTGGTTACACTCCACTCGTTACTGACAATGGCCAGTTCAGGCTTTGTATCCCCCATTACTAGGAGTCTCAACTAGTTTCTACCTTGTCCATGAAATTTTTTTCAACTCATTTCTCCCAGTATTCTCTTCCTCCATTTCCTGCACCTGGCCCCTCCTATTTGCACCCCCCAGCCACATTCATATTTATGAAATTTATTCTATTTCTTTATTTTGAGGAGATGCATGTGTGCTCTCCTTTTGTTTTATTTGTAATATATTTTTGAAAATCACTTGCACTTTATGTGGCCTACATAATTTTCTGGTTTGTGGGTATGAAAGACTGTCTAGGTAGAAGCAGAGACTAACTTAGATCTTTCTATTTTGGAAGATACTGTAGAATATGAGAGCAAAAAATAACTTTCATGACAACATCATTCTAAATCAAAGTGGAAAGGAATGTCCGTATTGAAAAGTCTCATTAATTTGCTTTAATATCTAAGAAAACAGCTCATCATTCTTCTAAGTTCCAGGTGTCCAACATATGGTCTGAAATTAATCAGCAGCTTACTTAAAAACATTAGTTATAGCACTTCTGAAATTGTAAGCAAATACAGAAGAATACCTAATTTGTTAACCTACATGATACGCAAATCAGAGCCCCTTAACACTCCCTGCTTCTGTGCATTGCTTCCAGCATTTAGGCTTAATTTGCAGGAATTAAATTAAGTATTAATTGAATTTCTATTTGCAATTAACTCATGGTATAATAATGTTTGTTCATTTTTTTCTACTAATGAGCTTAAGCAAAAAAATGGTTTTAATGTGTACTAAAAAGATTGCATTTGAATATATTGGTCATGCATACCTATAATATGTATTAGCTGATGCTCACATGTCAAACTTCATTTCCACACTACTATTTCAAAATTTTATGTAATAGGAAAAGAAATACTAGAAGGGGCACGAGCTGTGGAAGAAGGAGGGAATTCAGCACAGGAGGAGAAAGTATAAGGTACATATATAGCCCTAAGAAAGTTTGGTAAATCCTCAAGAAATCATGCTATTTTACATAAACTATATATAATATATCAACATTTACATAATATAAGCAAGTTTTTATGTAAGTTTATATATGTATGTATATATACACACATATATAATGTAATATATATACATATATTTCATTTTATATATATGTACACACATGTATATATACACACATATAATGTAATATATATACATATATTTCATTTTATATATATGTATACATACACATATATTTATATATACATGTCTTGGAAAGTAAATGCACAGTGAATTTTACATTGACTTTAGTTGAAACTCAAACATCGAAACTATGTAACTTGATATGTTTATTCATGAGTCAATTTCCTGTCCCTTGACTACTGTATAGTGATCTATTACCATCCCCATATTGTAACAATAAACTCTTTTATTTTTTTCTTTCTTTTTTATTGGTCATTTTATTTATTTACATTTCAAATGTTATCCCCTTTCCCAGTTTCCCCTCTGCAAACTCCCTATCCCCTCCCCACTTCCCTGCTTCTATGAGGGTGCTTTCCCACCCACCCACCCATCCACTCCCACCTCAACGCCCTAGCATTCCCCAATGCTGGGTCATCGAGCATCCACAGGACCCAGGGGCTTCCCTTAAACTCTTCACTATCAGTTGTATTATTTTTGATATTTGTATCTGATGGTATCTTAGTTTTCCTGTTTATTTTTCTAAAAAACCACTCTGACAAAGCCAGGCTTGGTGAAAAAAAAAATGTTCTGACTCACAGTCCAAGCAACAGTTTACAATAAAGGGAGAAATCAAGGCATAAGAAGCTTGAAGCAGCTGGTCACAGTGAACCCAGAATCAGGAAGAAGAGAACAATTGACTAATACTAATGCTTGGTACCCATTTACAATGTCCAGGATCTTAACCCATGAATGGCACTACCCAAAGTAGTGAGTCATCCTTCTTCAGTTAGCACAATCAAGATAATTCTTCACAGGCTTGGCCAATGCCTATCTCCCTAGGGAATCTAGACCTTGTCAAACTGACATTACCTATTCAGGATGCTGTGTCATCTCTAAATGTCTTTTTGTAAAATTTCACATTGCCTCTTTGAGATATTTCTAGTTTTGCATGCAAATCTGAATCTTCTAAAAATAAAAAAGTTCTTAGATTTAGTTGATATTGCACTTACAGATTAATTTAAAAATACAATTTTTACTCTATTATACCTCTCACTGTAGTAACTAGGAGTAGAACTTAAGGGATTTAGATTTTGGTTTTATTTTATATAAACAGTAGTTTATAATATTACATAGTGAAACATGAAATCTGCCTCAGATGTTGTTAATACTTCATTTTATTTTTATTATAAAATGGTATTTTAAGATATTTTTTCATTATCTTGTATTAATATTAATTAATATATTAGACAGAAAGTAAGTCTGATTTTATATTATTTTTTAATTCAACACCTATGGTATGTTCACTTACTACTTTGAATTATGTATTATGATTGAATGCTCTTTTAAACAATGACATATCACAAAATTGTATTCATGTCTATAAATTTAAACATTTTTCTAGTACTTGTAAAATATTTTAGATTCACAAAAAATATAGCAAGATGTTAGAGAAGTTTCTGTCTTTTAAGAACATATTTTATTGCTTTTATTGTCGTTTTTGGTCTGTTTGCTTTGTTACTAGTTCTTAGGGAATTTTGTACAATGCAGTCTGATCTTATTCATGTCCTCTCTCCACTCCTCCTAGCTTTATTTTCCCACATTTCCATACATTTCCAATTTTTTATCCTGTGTTTTTCTTTTTGAAAATTCATCAAGCATTTTTTTTTTGTCCTTATATCATCGTGTGTGTGTGTGGTTTAAGTGGGAAGATGTCAACCTACCAGGGGTCACATCTTTAAATAAAAACACAATATTCCTCTTTCAACAACTATTAACTGCTAATAGCTCCTTAGGAATGGAATTTTGTGCTCACATCTTGTCAGCTTGGAGTATATTCCCATGTTTTTTCTTCTTGACAGTTTATAGAGTACTTTCTCATAAATTTCAGTTACTATTTGCTAGTTATTCACAAGGAGTTCTAGGAAGATTACCATGTTCATTTCAAACAAGTAAGTACATATTATCCCTTCTAGAATGCTATACTTCTTAATCAATCCTTTTTATTACTTTTTTATAAAATGTAAAACTGAAGCTCTAAATATAAAATTAACTAACTTTGTTGAGTTTTAATCATTCTCAGTATTACTGTATATAATAAGCCAATTGACTAAAAAACGTATATACCTGAACATATATATGTATGTATATATATATATATATATGTATATATAATCTATCTAGTCATCTCTCTGTCCTTATGTATATATACAATATACTGTGTTAACAAACAATGTATATGTACACAACATATAAAATATATAAACAGATTCATATATGTATATGATTAAAATATTTTTAATATTATTTCTATGAATATTTCAGTGCAGGTTAGAGTCTAGATGAAAAACTAAATCAGCAGTATGTTCACTAGGGCTATGTGTGCATAGCTCAAGTTTGAGTGACTACTTTTCCTGCAGTTAATGATGCAGATGCTTGCAGCCAACCCTCAGACTAAACATGGAGACCCTAATGGAGGAGTTAGGGAAAGGACTTTAGGAGCTGAAGGGGTTTACAACCCCATAGGAAGAACAACAATATCAACCAACCAGACCCCGCATAGCTCCCAAGGACTAAACCATCAACCAAAGAGTACACATGGAGGGACCCATGACTCCAACTGCATATGTAGCAGAAGATTGTCTTATCTGGATTCAAGGGGATGCCCTTGGTCCTGTGGAGACTAGATGCCCCATTGTAGTGGAATGCCTCTGAGGGGAAGCAGGAATGGGTGTGTGGTTAGGGGATCACCTTCAAAGAAGCAGGGGGAGAGGGATGAGATGGGGCCTTGTGGAAGGAAACAGGAAAGGGGGATAACATTTGAAAGGTAAATAAAATAAAATAAAAAGAATGAGACAAAGAATAGAATTACTTAGTCTCAGGTCGATACATCATTATAAGCTGACTATACCTTTCTTGGAGAAATTACCACATCATCTATTTTGCTATGGTGATGTTTCTGCAGCTATATTTTATACTGTTTGCCAAAATCTAAGTATTGAACACTTCCTTATTTTTGTTTTACCCTCAATGAGGTACTAGACTTGCTGGGGGCCAACCGCCAGAGCGAGTGTCCAGGTGTTCAGAGGTCTCTATAAATTGGCTAAGTTTTAGAAGCTATGCTTTGTGCTTCCCACAATTATAGTCAACTCAGTCATTCTGGATTTCTGACGAAGTTGAAAACTTATAGCTATTTACCTTGAGAGAAAAGATCTGAGTGTATGGTCGTCAGCTGACATTCATCCTAAAGCCAGGTTCAGAACTAAATGTTTTAGTTAGGAGAGAAGACAGAGGTGCTGGTAGGTCAACAAAAGGATGGCCTGGGTATTAGGACTATCTTGTACCTCACTGGTACAAATTGGCATAATTATGCTCTCATTGTATTTTGAGAGAAAAGTTTCCTTTTAACAGGAAGGGTGATGTGTAGGAGGAGCTAAGGTGGGAGGAGTACTGAGAGGAAGAAAAGGAGTAAGAAGAGGAGAAGAAGAAGGAGAGGAGAAGCTAGGTGATGAAAGAGAGATAGAGGGGGGAGACAGGGAAGCAGATGTTCATGAATCTCCACCAGTCAAAGATAGTAGATATATCTAGGTTGGGTAGTGGGTCACACCTCTGATTGAACAATACCAAACTTATAAAGCCTATGATTAACATTTTTTTAAAAAATGTATAAATGCAAAAAGGAAAAGGAGGCATGGGATAGGGGTTTTCTAAGCGGGGGAAAGGGGAAAGGGGATGGCATCTGAAGTGTAAATGAAAGATCTAATAAAAATATATATATATATATATATATATATATATAAAAAGAAAAGTTACTATAGAGTTTATTAAGTGCAAAAAGTATCCTATGAAAGCTATCTGAGGGGAAACCTGGAAAGGTCCTGAGTGGGGAAGAAGAAGAGATTCTAACAAAGTAAAATTCTAAGGGAGAAAAATTCTAGGCAGGGGGAAAAGAAAAGGAAAAGACAAAGGGCTCCTAACTAACTAACTGACTCACTCACACACTCACTCACTCTAATTAACTAACTCGATATTCTAACTGACCATTCTAACTGACCATTCTAACTCACCATTCTAACTAACTCTCATCTCTTTGTCCTCAGAACTTATACATCTTTCAGAGTACATGGTCACATGTTACAAGGTTCATCACAAGTTCACACCAAATTTCAAGTCATAAATTAAAATAGAAGTTTACAACACAGAATGTTTACATGAATATCCATTAGGAGTAATTATCTAGCTAGACATTCATCACCTGTCTAGCTCCACAGGTTTGCAGAAAGTTTGAAACTATAATGTAAGAAATTAGTGAAGTTTTGTATAGATAAACCCAGGCAATATTTTCTCTTCTGTCCTGGTACCTATAATAAATTGTGGATTCCCTCTAGTAACCTAGGCTAATTGTTTTATGACTTCTTGGAATGTGCTCTAAGCAGGAGAAAGTCCAGTTACTATCTCTCTCAGGGCAATAAACTGATAACACTCAGGAGACTGGCAGAGTTCTCTTTGCAGTTTCGACTATGCCTGAGGGACTTAATAGCAGACCAGTTATAAAAGAGCTTAATAATCACTGATATAATTTTAGGAATTCTTATAAGATCATCATTAAGACCTAAGAAGTCATCTATTTGTCTATATAGTATCACTACAAGACAGTACATCTTTGTGGATCTGCAGAGATCTGCTACAAAGGGGGAGTGCTATTGCTTAGTGATAGTAGCATATGTATAATAATAATAATAATGGGAAAAGCATATTAATAGCAGGAATCTTTCCTAAAATCACGTCCACCACAGCCTTGCTAATGGGGCACACTCGTCGCAGATTATATAATAATCCAAGGCAAGCATTTCAGGATGATCATCTGCTCATTACTAGCTTGTCCCATTATGGCTCCCTACATAGACTCAGTGTAAATGTGGGGTTTTTAATTAAACCAGATAGTGAGTGCAATGTCTTTTTTTAATTGCTTATTTTATTTATTTACATTTCAAATGTTGTCCCCTCCTGGTTTCCTCATGTCTGCCTATTATATACCTAATACATAATATTATATACCTAATACATGATATTGTGTTATTATATACCTACATATACATATACATTAGGTATATACATAATATTATATACCTAATACATGATATTGTGTTATATAATTATCATGATTATTATATACCTAATACATAATATTGTGTCAGATTTATAAAAGTTTCTTGAATAAATGAAATTAGACTTGAGCCAGGGCTTTGTTTATCCAAGTTTGCTGTAAGGATATGCTCACCACATTCCATAGTTCTACCCTTCCATACTCCCAACTTAGCTGCTGCAGTGAAGGCTCAGACCAGAGACAGCTTTTCATTCATTGACATTCTCCTTCTCCTCCTGAACCACACCCAGAAGCCTGGAGCTCTTCATCATTTGCATTTCACTCTGAATATATTTTTGTGTTGTGGTTGGTTTTATGGCAGCAATTACCCCACATAAAGGATGGAGTCCTTCACTGTTGAAAAGAGTACTTCTATTGTCTATATTATAGAGAGCAAAGCAAGGCTTTGGAAGTGTTATCATTAATTCACCATCATGGCAAATTCTTCTTTGTGAGACCCATTTGCAGATCTACATGGATTTGATAAAAGAAAATGATCAGTAACATATTGGGTATTGCAATCAGAATGTCCATTTCCTATCTATGTGGACAAGACTGATCTTCCTGATACATACATACATGCATACATATGTATGTATGTATGGAGCAGATACATATGTTCAGCAAGGAGACCAGATCACAAAATCAATACATGTAAGTCAGTGGCCTTCTTACATACCAATACAAACATACTGAAAAATAAATTAGGGAAATTATGCCATTTGCAGTATGTACAAAAATAAATAGTAAGTTTAGGAAATAATAAATAAATAAGTCGGTAAATACATAAATAAATAAAATACATGGAAATAAAGTAATAAAATATCAAGAAAACAAAGATCTGTACAGTGAAAACTTCAACATACTAAAGGAAGAAACTGAAGAAGACACTAGAAGATAGAAAGACCAGCTCTCATGCACATCCATCAGAAGGGTTAATGTTTAAATAGCCATCCTACAAAAAACAAGCTACTGTCATTGCAATACCAACCCATCCAAAAAAAAAAAAAAAAAATCAAGAAACTTCACAAAAGAATTTAGGAGTCCGAGACAGAGGGAGGGTTTTATGCACCAAACCAGGCTTATTTTATCAGCTATATCAGTACATTTTCGTTTTTCTCACCTACTTTATTTAAGTTACATATATTTTGTTCATTCAACAACAAAATATGTTGATCTTTTCTATTTTTCCAGCTGATTCCTTCTGTCTGTTTAAAAATTTTAGAATATAAAATTTCTGAGTTGTTAAAATAAATTTTCTCTCATATTTTCCATTGGATGTATTTTTTTAGTATTTCTTTAAATTCTTCATTATAACCTAAATAAACCTGTATACTTTTAACATTTATTACATGCTTAGCATGTTCATTATGTTTTTATTTGCCTATGGCAATCAACTCTGATTAAGCTGAAAATAAAAATAAAAATCATTATAAACCATTAAACATTATATGAAATTGCGACTGAACACATAAGTACATATTTTTGCAATTGTTTCATGGTTTAGTGTTATTTTAAAAACTAATTGTAAGTAGTTTATGGTGCATGCAACAATATAAGACAAAAATTAACTTCGGTTTATTTCACCTCTTATGTAATATGCACGATTTTTAATCAAGACCTTTCAGCAACTTGTGAATACAAAGTTTGATACTCATTATAAGAGTATCTGTAGTGAATGTTTCAACACCTGCAGTGAATTATGATAATTAAGTTCTATATAGTTCTCTTCTTACCTTTCCTTCTCATCCCCTACTGTGAAAATTCAATTTCCAGATGCTTTTGATGTTTCTAGTTTAAAGGTGTGAAAGAGATTTGCCTCTTCTGAGTGTTCAGGTTTGTCATATTAGAATTCATTCTGCATCACTATTTCAGTTTTGGCTTATGTCTCCAGTCAAAATAGGACATCCATTGTTTTTTTAAGAGGACAGAACTGCTTCAGCATGAGAGGATAGAATTCAGATAGCAGCTCTTAATGCTTCAGTTCATTCTAGCTAATAATTATGAGAAGACAAGCAGTTCCACTGAACTATAGTAAAAATCACATTGAATTTACTTGTCTGAAACACGGAATAAAACTCAAGTAGTCGCATTTTCTTACATAATCAACTGAGAAAACCTCTGCCTCACGTAAACAAAATTGTTTAACAAGATAAACATGATATCATATTAATTATACCTAAAACCATATATCTCTATTAAGTAGTACTAGTACGGTAGTAGCAAAAATTTATGTTACAGAAATATCTAGATGTTGGTATTTGAGTACTTTAATTTTGTAAAATAGATAAAGGCAATTATGTGTGGAAAATATAGAGAAGCCATGTGTAAAGTATTTCAAGGTTTTTAATTAGCTTACTGGTGTTATCTAGTTGTTGCTTAATTTAGTCATTATTGATATGTCAATTTTATGATAAATTTAATATTATTTTTAATTATTAAGTATAAAAATTTGAGTTCACTCAAATGAAACTGTAAATACAGATGCATAATAAATATTTGTACAATGTACCTAAACATTTATGTATATAAACATTAGTAACAGCTCTTTTCTTATCAATATAAGAATGCATATAATATGTCTAAATCTATTTATTTTAGATTTGCTAAGGATATTTTTCTGAACAAAAAAGAAAAAAACAATAGATATGGCATTTTAAGTGTGTGACTTGTGTAAAGGAGACATGGCTCAGTGGTCCAGTGTTCTGGTTACACTTCCAGAAGACCTGGATTTAAATCACAATACCTACATAGCCGCTCATAGCCATCTTTAACCTCAGTTCTAGGGGATCCAATGCCACTTCTGCACTCTGTGGCCTACCAGACACAGACATGGCAAAGAGAATTACATTACATACAGGTAAAACATTCACTCACAAAAAGCAAAGAAAGATAAATCATTTTTCCAAGTATATGATTTCAAACATGTATTTTGGGCACTCAGAACTTTTTTTTTTAATTAGGTGTATGTTTTACAGTCTATTCATTACCTGAATCCTGGTCCACCTTCCCACAGTTATTCATCTCATTCTTCCTTCCACTTATCACTCAGGATGAGCTTTTCTAATTCCATTCATTTGTTTTCAAACTTTATGATGTCATTTTTTTAATGAGTATTACTCCATTGCGCAAATAATATTTTCTTTATTCTTTGGCTGACGGACATATAGGTTATTTCCAGTTTCTGACTATTATGAATAGAGCTGCTATAAGCATAGTTGAGCAAATGTCCTTGTGGTGTGATGTAGCTTCTTTTGGGTATATGCCCAGGAGCGGTATAGCTGAGTTTTGAGGTAGATCAAAGTCATTTCCTGAGAAATTGTCAAATTTATTTCCTAAGTGGTTGTATAAATGTGTACACCCACCAGCAATGCAGGAATGTTCCCCTTACCCCACATTCTCACCATCATGAGCTATCACTTGAGTTTTTGATTTTAACCATCCTGATAAGTGTAAGATAAAATCTCAAAGTTGTTTTCATTTGCATAGCCCTGATGACTATGGCTATGGAACATTTCTTTAAGTGCTTCTTGGACATTAGAGATTCCTCTGTGGAGAATTCTCTATTTAAACATGTACCCCATTTTTAAATTGGATTATTTGATTGGTTGTTGACTAGTTTCTTGAGTTCTTTCTTTATTTTAGATATTAGCCCTCTGTCAGATGTGGAATTAGTGAAAGTTATTCACAATATTGTTTCTACATTGGGATGTTTGAGACAGCTCTCATTTTTTAAACTTTTGAATATAATTTGTATATATTTTCTATGTCTATGTATTGGTTTCTAACAAAATAGTTAGATTAATTTAGACAAAAACATCATAGCTCTACATGATAAAATATGCATTTAGTTTTTAGACTTCAAACTTGTTTGATTCTAATGAAGATGAAAATTGTATTATGTACCTATTACATTATTTTAATACCATAATTTATCTTAAAAATATATTGTTGAGAAAATTGCGCCTAAGGAGACTATGCTCAAACTTAAGAAAACATGGGCTCTAATCTTAATTTCAGAAATGTCCAACATCTTGTATTCTCAAGTATGCATGTGAGAGCATCAGAACTTTTGAACTTAGTTTTTAATGAGGAGGAAATATACATGAGGGATGTTGGAAATAATCCTCTAAAAGCAAAAATGAACCCAACTTTCTGATATAGCCTGTCTCCATTTACTTTTCATTTGAGTGGGAAAAATGTGACAGGGACCTCGAGGGTAAGGTCTGGTGGAAAGAGAAATATGAGAATTTGGATGGAGATGGTTTAAAGAACATTGAGACTCCTTATTGAGGAATAAGAAATTCTCAGAAGAGTTGTGAATAACATGCAGAGACAGACAGATAGGCAAAAGCTTAGAGGAACTCAAAGAAAAGCTGAGGCTCCTGCACCTGAGATAAATAGCATGATGGGGCCTTGGAAGGGTCTAGGGTATGGGTCAGCCTTCTCAACACAAATCTAATTCACATTTCTGATTCTCTGGCAAGCTAGGAAGAATTTAGAAAACATACATGATATGCTAATGCCTCCTTTGATGTTAATGTGTTTCCACTTGGAGAAATCTTGGTTTGGAAGGAATTACAGAGACTGTTTCAGTAAAATGTTGTTCATATATCTGAAAAGAGGAAATCTCAGAGAGAGCAGTGGCTAAATTTTAATATTGTATCTTACAGTAATGGGGTTGGATTCAGGTAGGTATTTCTCCTTGAATGTTACTATTTATACTTATTTATACAAAATTCACTTTAGGATTATTTGTGGTTCAAAATATTTAATTATTGTTTAATATCAGGTTAATATTATTCTTCTTTAGTTCTTTTACTTAAGATTAGTCAAAGAATTAAGGAGTGATAATTTGATTCCTGTGTTTTAATGTTTTAGTTTTCTTTCCAGATGGGGGAATAATATAAAGTGAAAAAAATTATAATGTCTTATATAACATTATAAAGTGTCCTATTAAATTATCAGCCAAATATTTGATTTATCTTTTATTGATCACTAACTTAAATGCTGAAGATTGATAGCAAAATAGTAGTATTGAAAGTAGAAGTAGAAACTTCTATTTAATATAAAGATTTTAGCTTTCAACCACATATTCCTAATAACACACTCTTAATACATACATCAAAACTTTAATGGGACTAGAGAAATTACTTCTCAATTAAGAGAACGTCCTGAACTTATAGAGGACATAGTTTTGTTTCACAGTACCCACATGGTGGCTCACAACTGTTTTTAACTCTTAATTCTGACGATTCTTCTGGCCTCCACAGATACTGGATATATACATGGCACACACACACATATAGACACATTGTATACATATATGTAGGCAAAATACTCATATACATAAAATAAAAAATAAATAATTTTATAAACTTGAGAAGGATATTTTAGAAAATAAATATCATATTTTTAAAGATTTTCATGATTTCTCAGCAATTGATACAGAAAAAAACAACATATTTGAAACAAATCTTATGAACATCAAGTTTCATTTAACTATGAACATTAATTAGCTTCTTGAATGAATAATATAAATTATTCATTATTTTCTAACATATGTGTCATGTCTATAAATATTGATGCTAAGGAAAGGCTGTCATTCTCATGAGGAGAGAAAACTCCATCTGCATGGCTGTCTTTGAGCAAAGGTGTTCTTAATACATGTGCTAGAATTGAAAGCCTATTATCTGACTTTCTGTACCTCACTTGACCACTCTAGATTTTGGAATAATTATAATTTGCTGCTATAATTCTGTCATTCTATAAACCTCTTCCTTCAAGCCATCTCTCTCTCTCTCTCTCTCTCTCTCTCTCTCTCTCTCTCTCTCTCTCTCTCTCTCACACACACACACACACACATCTTGTGTATAGTGAGATTTCTCTATAGAGAATCCTAGTACAAGATTTAAATGTTATTTCTATTTAAAATCAACAGAAAAACAAACATATGAAAGTAGTCCATTAAAATAAAAAAGAAAGGTAAACATAGAAAAAGAAAATAAGAGGTCATAGATACATTATTAGTATATAGGAATGCATCCATGCATCCAGAGATATTAAAGTCCATAAGTTTTTATAAAAATATTTTATAAATGATTTTGAATTTCATTCCATAGTAAATATACATATAAAGAAATATGTAAATGCATAGTTTGACTTAAAGTCTCCTACAAACTAAGTTATGTGAAAAGACCAGTAAGTGGTAATAATTATTACACTTTAAATCAGTGACTAAATATCTGAAAATTCAAGCTCATGATTCTCACCAAGATATAAAGGCTAGTCCTATCAGATAATTCAGAAATACACTGAGCCAATACTATACTCACTAATTAAGAAATGACATAAAAACTGTTCACCCTGACATTATTTGATGAGTTTAATATTAATTAAATATCACAATGAGATAAGCACAAATATCAAAATGAAATTATTTTTACATTTTTGTCAATTCAAATGGGAAGGTAATGAGATATGAACTATGTCACTTAAACAATGACAACTAAACCATCTACTGTGGCAATCTGGCATTGAACCATGATTCTTACCATAATAAATCATCTATTATATTGTCTGATTAGAAGATAATCACAATGATTATTAAATGTTTAGTTACTTTAAATATGAAATTATTAAATAAGAACATTTAATTAAAAATTTAATGGAAACTTTCTCAGTACATGGAAGCACTCAGTAAACATGATGCTCAATTACAAAATAAAACTTAGTAGTATACTGCCAGCCAGTACCAAAATCAACATATATACAATTACTACTCATAGAGCTTTCAGTGTCTATTATTACAGAAAGATAGATAGAACAATCTGCTACATTGGGAGAATTAGATTGGGTCAATGTGTTTGTGTGGATATTTTTTAATCCTCCAATTACAAAGCCACCTAAATCAAAGACATAGAAAAAAATATGTTGCTTCATATTGCTAGAAAATCAAAATTGACTAACAAGATATTTATAGCAGAGCAATCATCCTAAAATAGACATAAAAGTTTTCAACATACAGAAAAAAATGTAAGGGATATGCATTTGAGTAGCAAGTTTCATTAAACATATCCTAAAAGCTATGTAAGAGATGGATTTCTGGAAAATCCCTTAAAATCAATCAACAGTTACCTGTCTATTTGAAAACATTAATAATAGCCTCAGAGTAACCAAAATGTGTCAGTTTCTCATTAAGGAAACTAAGTAATAAAGCATGTCTTCTTGGGGTAATTTATCCAAGTAGAAGTCTGGCTTTGAATTATTCTCTACTTCTCTCTCTCTCTGCATCTTCTCATCCATCTGTTGTCTAAGTCTGATTTTGTTCCTGAATGAAGACCTTTCTTGTAAATCTCTTTTTCTCTGAATATGTGTCTGTGTCTCCTTAATAAAAATGTTTGCTTTGTGTTTATCAAATATCACAGAATCACACGGAGAAAGGTTGAGGGATACTTGACAAAAATGTTTAAATGTTTTATAATGGATTAGGTCACTAAGTCCAACTCACCCAACTAACCCAGATAATAAACAAAACGACATGAACAAGCAATACCTGAATGCTGTTTCCAGTAGTTATAGTGGATATTTGTCTTATATGGTTGCTTTCGACATTTTAATGTATTTTCTCTCCTCAGCACTTATCTCATGTCCCACTGAAATATCCTAGTTTTCTAGAACAAAAAAAATGTCACAAGATAAAATGTCATTAGTGAATACACCAATAAGGAAGGTACATCAAGATGAGGGTCCCCTAATCTCAAGATGTGAGATGACATTCTTAGCTTTTGGGTTGATGGAAGTTGGTAGGTTGCTAAATTAATAGATTCTAAAATTCAAACCTATTGTCATATTAGTTCTGACATGGAGGTGGGAAAGAAATGGCTGTTCCAAAAGCCTAAAGCTAGTCCAGGTAAGATACTTAACCCCTGGACTCAAAACATTTCAAATATCTATACAGTACTGAGATTCTAACCTGTCAAACATAATCTGAAGACAGGTTTTTATTTGTTTCTGTTTTCTTCCTCCCAACCCCCAGTGAGTTCTGCCTTTACTTGTGGATGAGGGACTTGGAAAAGTACATGATTTATTATTACAGCACTCAGGAGAGCAGGCCCTACATCTTGCCAGGGCAGGACAGTAGAGTTTGCCCTGGGAAAGGGTGCTCAGGTGAGCCAGCCCCAAGAGCGAGAGCATGGTAGTTCTGACCCTTGCACTTGTGAGGTGACATGGATCTGAGGATGATGCTCTCTCTCCCCTTACCAAAACCAACTGAGGTAGTCAGGAGAGCTGTTTCTGAAAGTCTATGAGCTGGTTTTGTCCCTCACCAGATGCAACACTTGGAAGTGCAACCCTTGTACCTTGCCTCCCCAGAACAGTAGAGCTGGCCCTGGTCCCTAGGATTCATGTGAGCCAGCCTATAGGATTTAAGAGCAGGATATCTGGCCCAGCTTCTTGAAAGTTGCAGTATTTGGGGGAGCAGGCCTCACACTTGACTGGGCAGCATAGTGAAGCTGGAGCAGGAGGTCTGGGTATATGAGCTGGCCTGAGAGCATGAGAGCATGAGAGCAGGAGAGCTAACTCTGCCTCCTCTTAATGGCAGCCTGGGATTGGGTAGCCTAGCTGGAGGAGTGCTAGAGAGCTCACCAGATGGTGTGGATAAAGTAGAGCCTATATACAGACCAGCTCAGCTACTACCCAGTCCCAGATACGGGATACTGAGCTGGCCTACCAGTATAGCATCTCCAAATACTTGGGACAAGTGAAATACCCAGTCCTGCTGATGTAAAGCTGCATGATCTCCATAACACAGGGCAACAACAGCAAAACCAGGAGGAATCTGGTGAGGATCCAATATTGATGGTGTCATTTTAGCTAAACCATCTCACATCCACCAGTGATATAAATAATGACACAGAGGCTTATTAATATTTTAAAGCTAGGGCAGTTTCCTGACTACTTTAACCTGACTAGTCCTGGCCCTGCATCTTGTCATGTGGCCGACTATTTGCTCTGCTCTGTTCTGTCAGTTTACTGCCATGTCTGCTGGATGAGTCTCCCACTCTGATTTCTTTTTCCAAAATTGTTCTCTCTGCTCTGAAGATTCTCCCTCCACTTACTGCCTAGCTATTGGCCATCAGATCTTTATTACACACAGATTCAATTTTAGATTGCCTTAGGCAGGAGAAGAAGAAAGAATATTTACAAAATAGAAAACCCAGCGATAGGCCATGGAAATGGCAATACCAGAATCCTGCCACATTTAGCTCTTTGCCAGTACAGAATTAACAATTTAATATACAGAGTCAAACCTTCATACAATGTACTCCACTGAACATGTTACAGAGGCTAGACAAATGATTCATTACAATGAACATTTGCAAAGTAAGATGTCTGGACAGAGATTCCTCTGTGGGGCACACTGTGATGTACTATAGCTTCCACTAAGAGATTATTTTTTGTGCTTTGTTTTGTTGTTTGTATGCACCTATGGTTTTTTTTTTTTTTTTTTTTTTTTGCGGGGGGGGGTTGAAAGGGCAAAGCTGGGTACGAGGGAACAGGAACATGGGTGGGACTGGAGTACATGATTTTAAACATATAAAGAATCAATAATTTTTTTTAAAAAGATCACAGTTATGAATTCACTGAGGCTGGAAAGTTTAAATTGCATGAGAAATTGAAAGCAAGTAAGGTTTGTTGCTACGTTAGTATTTAAAGTCAGTTTAAAGAAGCCTGCTGAGTATAGAGCAGGGTATCAGGCCGTCCTAAATGATCACCAGGTGTATTATTTATGTGGCTGTGAGGTTCAGTAAAAGCTCAAATCTCTTAGGCTATAAGACATATTCTCATTATATTGCTTCACCACAGCTACTAAGGAGACAAATAAAGAAATGGTATATTTTATGAGTAAAAGTTAATACTACTGAAAAATATTGAGCAATAATTTCACCTAAATCTTATTCAAATATGCAAGCATTTTCTGTTTTTCATGAATTCAAATTTTCCAAAAAGCATTTCAAATAGCAACAAGAAATATATGGCATATTTTTCAGAACTACTGGGTTTTTTGTTATACACATATTATAAATACTTATTAATTGATAGTAAATTATTTTTTTAGATTTTGTAAGTTTTTCAGATAGGATGTAGTCCAGGATGATCTTCAACCTACCTGAGGATCACCACAAACTCTTGATTTTTTTTCTCTGACTTTATTTGCCAAAGTGGAGTAACAGGCAAATAGTCAAGGGACTGGAATAAATCTATTGCTTCATGAATGGTCAGCAAGGGCTCTATCAAATAAATGAATTACATATTTTACTTTATATTTGAATGGAACACCCAAAGCATCTTAAGCAAATAGACAGAGATAGAGAGAAACAGAGAGACAGAGTGAGACAGAGAGAGAGAGAGAGAGAGAGAGAGAGAGAGAGAGAGAGAAACAGGTAGAAAGGAGGCAGAGGAGAGGAAGAATTTGAATTTTTATTTCAGCAATCAAATTATGCAAATAAAGCTGTACTAATTAGAAAACAAAAGATCAAGAATGGTATTTTTCAGTAGTGTGGACATAATTTCTACCTACTTGAAATAATTGTCACTTAAGAAGAGTTGTTTAAAATCGGAAGAGTGTAAAGAGTACTTAGCGTTTTTGAACCAAATTTATTTCACTCATAACATGGGAATTATAAAATAATGCTAATAATGTTGTTATTTTTAACCTCATCAATTTGTCTTGATGTATTTTTCCACAATTATGAATTTGAATACTGAGTCTCAATGTTCCTTTCTGTTGTTAAAATCCTACGTATTTGTTTTGACATATATTCATACAAATCCCATCATATCATGTTATTTATGATATCACAAATAAGATATAAAACATTTTAAATAAATTTGTACTCATCATTTAGAAGTATTCTGAGTTTACCATGAGACTTATTTTTCTTTTAAACCAGAGATGCAACAATTAAATCTTACACTGATGTTATACACAATATACTCTCTGCATTTAAATTCCTATAAACTAGCATTTTAAGTGTAGGCTCTGAGTGTGTGTGTGTGTGTGTGTGTGTGTGTGTGTGTGTGTGTGTGAATACAAGCCTATAGGCATAGCATGATATCCTTATTCAGTTTAACTAAATTAGTAGTCATCACAGAGGCATAGTTATGATAAGGTAGGTTTATCATCAAAATACCTCTCTTTTTTCACCCAAGCTCTGTACACAAATATGTTTTGGTCAGAGCAATTATGTAGATTTGTATAGTGAAATTATTGCATTAAGTGATTTAGTCATCAAGCACACATTTTTGTTATCACAATATAAATATAAAATTGATTACAAATCATCAAGGTAGAGCTATTTGCAATGGAAATGTAATTGAGATGTTACGACGAGAAAATTAATGTTGGGGTAAATGAGGATATTTAAAACACTTTAAATTAGGATTGTATTATTTTAAAATTCATTTTCATTTGAAGAATTTAAATATGCAACAAGATGACCCTTAAGATGTGTAATTCTTTTTTGTGGCAATATAGTAAAATATGGAGATTATGCTCCAATTTCAAATAAAACTTCTAGTCAGTCCTCTTTAAGTTACACAGTCAAGTATTACTCTATATTCAGTGGCTACACGTAGTTGCTTCTGTGCAGTTTCTCTTTTCTGGTTGATTTTGTCCTGGTTTCCTGGAAAACTCAAGAAAAATTTTAGGACACTCAAGGCCTCAACACATCATGCTACTGTGAAGTATAACTGAAACAGCAACATGTGCTACAAGATACTTAAAAATGAATCTTTTCTTCTCTCCTTATTTATTGACTATTTTGTACTTTGTAATAACTGGTTTACAGACTTATTTATTCTGAACTTATTCAAGAAACACTTTGGAATGATTTGTTGGTTAGATTCTGGACATATACATTTACCATAAGTTTAAAGCATATTTATTATCACTATTAAACTTCAAGTTCCAGGATATATTATAGGTTGCACACCTTGTAGATGTTTTGAAGATCTTCTTTCTAATTCTATTCTTAACAATATGTTTACTTGGCAGACATCCTATAGATTATTCTCCAACAACGGACTGGAATGAAAGGTGTCCCCATTAGAATTCACTAACACTAATCTTGCATATATATGAATCTACTAATTGTATCTAGCATGAATGGTTCAATATTAGATGATTTTCAGTATAATATATATGTCAGAGGGAAAATAATATTATCATGCTGTTTCTTCTATGTTAGTATATACACAAACTAAAAATCACAAAATCTCAAACTCTTAGCACAAAAGAAAAAACCTCTTGTTGACTCTTATTCTATCATGGTTAAAGAACAAGACAATATTATTTATCATGTTCTACATTTGATCAACAAATCAGAGCAATACAAAGCTGAATCTTGCAGATAAAACTTTCAATATGGATAGGTGTGGAGATGATAGGATAGAAACACCATGAAACAAACAAGTCCATGACAGAATTAGAACTAAACAAACACACAATTAAAACAGTTAATTTTTAAAATCATCTTTCCTAACGTGTTCCCACAACCTGAAATCAGTCCTTTTTTATCCACTTATATTTAGCTTTTCTTGTCATCTTTTCTTTTTTTTTTTATTGAAGACTTTTTTCACACATAATTTAACCTGACAATTGTGTTCTTCTATCCAACCACTCTTCGCTTTTTCTTTACTGGTTAGAGAAATTTCGATGAAAAAATTATTGAAATACATTTAGAAAGTAAAAGAAATTATACCAGTTAAGAGTCTCGTCTGTACAAAACAGTGTAAAGCTAACAGAATTTTACGATAGATGATATGGTACACATTTTCATTAAGTACGTTGTGGAAGTCTGGGTTGTAGCTTAGTTGATAGAATGCTCTCCTAGCACTCACAAAGCCCTGCATTCCTTCTCATGCATCATAAATTAGGCATGCTGTCACATGCCTGTAATCCCAGAATTTCAGAGGTAAGGGGAAAAGGCAGTAGATTCTAAATTCAAGGCCACCCTCAACTGTTTAAATTCAATACCAGACAGGGATAGATGAAATTTTTGTCTCCAATTTTCAAATAAACAAAGCAAAAATGAATCCAAATGAAACCAAACTAATCCAAAACAAAACAGAACAAAAACTTCCCAGTAGAATTTACTGTCTTTGGTTAGTCCATTGCTAATTTTATTCATTAATAAAGATATAGTTGATGTCATGAATTTTGAAATTCATGAATGGAAGTATGCCTTTGGAAGCACTTGAAAATACATGGAAACATTACAATGTTACTAGAACATATATTATCTTGTGTGTGTGTGTGTGTGTGTGTGTATGTTTGTGCATGTGTGTGCGCACATGCACATGTGCATATACATATGTTCTAACTCAACAGTATAAACAAAACATGAAGTTGAAAGCTAATATAGAGAAAGAAAGCCAGAAATTAATCAGGTGGAATGTTTAAATCTTAAAGAGGAAAATCTGGAAAAAAATCAACAAAAAATAAAACAAACAAAAACTGAATATATACGAACTACATGCAACCAGAAATTCATTTAGGCTGGATAAAATGCTGGACTTGCAAATCTAAACATTGTCCCAGAAGCAGCCTTGGAGTGTGGGGCTTAGTTTCCAGATACTCAATGTTAAGGAGTGTCCAGTGAGAAACCCCCATATGTTTGCCTTTGAGATAGAAGAAGCCAGAAGCATGACCATCAGTGTGGGGGGTGGGCAACAACATTTTTTGTGCTACCTGGGAGTGTAAAACATCAGGAAACACATACTAGAGACCTTTCCAAGTGTAGTTAAGGATTCAATGACCAAGATGAGAGAAGGGCTGGCCAAGTGGAAGAGAGAAAGTGAACAGAGTCAGGACTGGTTTGAGTCATCGCTTAACTCATCCCCTTGGTCAACCACCCTCATATCTACCTTTTTAGGACCTCTAATTGTTCTCCTGCCATTGTTGACTTTGGACCCTGCATAGTAAACAAGTTTATAGCCTTCATAAAAGAGAGAATAGGAGGAGAGCAGCTGATGGTCCTGCGCCAATAATAGGAGACCTGAAGAATATGAATTAGTTACCAGAGACCCCTGAGTGTAGCTCCAAGATTGGAACTTGTCAATGAAAAAGGGTGGAATGAAGGGTCCTAGGGGCTTTGGCCAGCCTTACACCCACCTGCCTCCTGTCAAGTCAAGGTCAAGTTCCATTCTCCACCCACAGCAACATTCTTGAGTAAAAAATTCTCAGAATGTACTGACTGATAGTAACCTGACCTCTGTAAAGTTCCAGGTAGAGTTCAAATGTGTGTGATGCTTGGTAGCCAATAGATTTAAAAGTCAGTATGCTTAGTCAATAAGTTTGAACAGTAACTTTGCTGATGCAACCTGTACCCCTAAAATGTATAAAAACTGTTTGTAATAGCCTTCCAGGTTGCCTTCTTGTCACTCTTGCTTTTGCATTAGGAAAAAAAAAAGAGAGAAAAAGAAAAAATATTCTTTGCACCTAAACTGAAAAAATATAAACTATCTGTTTTGGAATAAATGAATAATAATACCATATCTAAGCTTTAATTTGTATTTTTAAAAGCAATGTTTTATATTTCAATGTAAGAAAATAGATGAACAGAAATAGATTGGAAAAAGACACCATGGTATCAATCACTTGTACCATAAAGGAGTGTCCTTTGAGATCCATTTTCTAAAAGACTCTAGCCGGGTCAAGTTGGCATAAAACTAACCCACACACAGATTTGTCACACTTTCATCCCATATATATCTATTTCCTTCCTTTCTTCTGCTAGCTCTTTCTTCCTGTATAATACTCCTTCATGTATTTATGTATGTATGTATATATATGTGTGTGTGTGTGTGTGTGTGTGTGTAATACATAAAAAAGCACACATACATTCACACAACTATGAGAACTAAATTGATCAGAGACAATATTTAAATCTGAAGAAGAAAAGAAAAATGAAGTACAAATAAAAGATGCATGCAAATGAAAAAATGGAACAATAATTTATTTCACTGGACATGTTGTGTACTTGTGAGCAAGCATATTTTTCTGAAACTCGTTTATTTACCCTAATATGATGAGTGTCAGTTGCATTTGTCTGAGAATGATATCATATCATTCTCCTTATGATTGAATAAGACTTCGTTTCATATACATGGCACAGTTCCCTATAGGTTGATTCTCTACTTGTATATTGTAACTATTACTGGAATAAGCATGACTATAAATACATCTTCATTTATGCTGACTTATGTTCCTTTGGTTAGACAGCCAGGAGTGGTAAATGAATATATTATGGTAGTTCCAATTTTAGGTGGTTGAGGAAGTTCCATGCTCACTTCAGTGGTGGCTGAATAATTTGCATCCCATCTTCACCAGGACTTGCTTAACAGCATTCACTGTTTTTGTAATTACAGCTAGTCAGACTTCTGAAAAATAGAATTAGTATACATTTTAGTTGCATTTATTGGTAATATATTGGTAATATATTGGTGATATATTGGTTGAACGCTCCTTTATAGTGTTATTGGATATTTGTACTTATTATTATTTTTAATGTTAGTACTTCCATATCATTTCCAGGTGTTTCATCCTGTGGACCAAGTTTTCAATTGCACGTTGCACCTTTGAGGAACATTTAAATCATATCCAAAACACAGCAGCCATTATGTGGCTAATTAAAAACATTTGAAGTGGCTATTTAAACCAAACAGCCACTTTCAAAACAAACAGTATCACCATAAGGAGAAGATTCATTTAGAACAAAAATACATTAATTTACTACGTAATTATATAATTCTTTAACATTTATAATAATAGTAGAGCACATATAGAATATACTAGAATACTGAAATGCACAATTTCATACTTTTATTAGAGACTTTATACCTGTATTTTAGTACAGGTAAATAAAAATTAATCCAGTTTAAGAATAGTAAAGAGAACTTGAAGATAAATTAATCAAGTGAGTCTTTTAAAAACAAGGGTTCTGGAGGGTCTGCCCAACCTCTTACCTCCTGAGTTTGACTGTTTCCATTCTTTCTGCTGGCCCTCGGGGATTCAGTCATTTCTTCACCCAATACCAGATCAGGTTCTCCTCTTTCCCATCTTCCTCATCTACTTTCCCTCCCTAGTCCTTCTCTGGTCCCTCCCTTCCTTCCTCCCCATTTGTGATTATTTTCTTCTCCCTCCCAAGTGGGACTGAAGCAGCCTCACTTGGGTCTTTCAGCTTGACTTTTTTGAGTTCTATGAACTGTATCTTGGGTATTCTGTACTTTTTTATTGGCTAATGTCCACTTATTAGTGAGTACATACCATCCATGTCATTTTGGGTCTGAGTTACCTCACTCAGAATGAAATTTTCTGGTTCTATCCATTTTCCTGCAAAACTCAGGATGTCCTCATTCTTAATAGAAGAGTAGTTTTCCATTGTCTAAATGAACCACATTTTTTACATCCATTATTCTGTTGTGGAACATCTGGGTTTTTTCCAGATTCTGGCTATCATAAACAAGGCCACTATTAATATAGTGGAACTCTTGCCCCTGTGGCCTGGTAGGGCATCTTTTGGTATATTCCCACAAGTGATATCGCTGGGTCTTCTGGTAGATCTATTTCTAGTTTTCTGAGGAACCTCCAGATTGATTTATAGAGTGGTTGTACCAGTTTGCAATCTCACCAGCAATGGAGAAGTGGTCCTCTTCCTCCTCATTTCTGTCAACATGTGCTGTTGCCTGAGGTTTTGATCTTAGCAATTCTGATTGGTGTAAGGTGGAATCTCAGGGTCATTTTAATTTGCATTTCTCTGATCACTAAGGACTTTGAACATTTCTTTGGGTGCTTCTCAGTCATTTGAGATTCTCTAGAATGCACCAGAGACCTGGGAGGTGTGAGACTCTCAAGACTCAAAGTGAGATATCTTAGGTGAAATGCTCAAAAGTAGGGAGAGTCAAGTTATAGAGCCTACCTCCAGCAAAATAACAGGTTATCGAGTGAGGGAGGGGGTTGCCATCCCACAGTCAAAATTCTGACCCATAATAGTTCCTGTCTGAAAGAACTGCAGGGGTGACAATAGAGAGGAGCTTGAGGAAAAGTTTCAGCGACAGGCCCAAAGTGGGATCCAGTTCAAGAAGAGGTCCTAAGCCCTAAAACTATTACTGAGGCTATGGAGAGCTCCCCAAAAAGAGACTTATTAAAGACTGCCCTCCAAAAGACCCAACAAGCAGCTGAAAGAGTCAGATGCAGATATTTACACCCAAGCAATGAACAGAAGCTGCTGACCCCTGTGGCTGAATTAGGGAAAGGCTAGAAGAAGCTGAGTAGGAGGGCAACCCTGTAAGAGGACCGGCAGTTTCAATTAACCTGGACCCCTGAGATCTCTCAAATACTGGAAGACCAAACAGGCAGCATACACCAGCTGATATGAGGCCAACAATGCATAAACAGCAGAGGACTGCTGCATGTGGGTTTAGTAAGAGAAGATGCACTTAATCCTCAAGAGACTGGAGGCCCCAGGGAGTTGAGAGGGCTGGTGGGGTGGGGGTGGGGCATTCTAGTGGAGACAGGAGGCAGGAAAATGGTATAGGTTGTGGGACAGTCAGAGGGAGGACCATGAAGGGAATAAAATTTGGAGTTTAAAATGAATTAATTAATTTAAAAAATAGAGTTATCTTATGTGTTTGAATATAATCATAGAATCTCCCCTCTCATATATATATATATATATATATATATATATATATATATATATATGAATGACAGACAGACATATGCTCTGGTTGTGAGCAAGCATGTGAACTGTATATGTAGTAGGGCCCTTCATTCTAATCCCTGATAAACATTCTGTATAAAATATCTTTACAGCAGAAAAAAACAAACATTATTTTTATTTGTATCTCAATATTTTATCATTTTCCCCTTTTATTGAAACGGATTGTTTTCTCATACAATATATCCTGGTTATAGTATCCCCTTCCTCTACTCCTCCTACTTCTTTCTCACATCTCTGCCACTGAGGACCAATTCCCTTTCTATCTCTCATTAGAAAATAATAGACTTCTTATTTTATTTTATTTACATTTCAGATGTTATCCTCTTACCCCATTCCCCCACCACCCAGGAACTTCCTATCCCATCCCCCCTCCTCCTGCTTCTATGAGGCTATACCCCCACCTACCCCCCAACTCCTACCTCCCCACCCTCAAATTCCACACCACCCCCCACTGGGCATTCAGCCTTCATGGGACCAAGGATCTCCTCTCCCACCTATGCCTGACAAGGCCATCCTCCCCTACATATAAAGCTGGAGCCATGGGTCTCTCCCTATGTGCTCCCAGCCTGGTGGTTTAGACCAGGGAGCTCTGGTTGGTTGGTATTGTTGCTCTCCCCATGGGGCCGCAAACACTTTCAGCTCCTTCAGTCTTCTCTCTAACTCCTCCATTGGGAACCCCTTGATCAGTTCAATGGTTAGCTGTGAGCATCTGCCTCTGAATATGTCAGACTCTGGCAGACCTCTAAGGAGACATGTGCAGTCACCAAAGAGTAGACTTCTAAGAGATAATATTTAAACATGACAAAATAAAGTATAATAAAATAAAGCAAAAACCATTACATCTAAGTTGGACAAGACAACCCAACAAAAGGAAAAGTGACAAGAGAACCCATTCATTCTCAGAGAAGTCCTAGTAAAAACAAAACAAAACCAAATAACATCAGTAACAATAAAAACAACCAAACCAAACCAAACCAAACCAAACCAAACCAAACCAAACCAAACCAAACCAAACCAAACCAAACCAAACAACAGAAACCCTAAGCTAAAAGCTATAATGCATAACCAGATGACCTGCTTCAGAACAGTCTAAACCCTGTGCTTGCTGCTTCAATCTTTGTGTATTCAAATGTTCTTTGCTTAAGTCATTCAGATGACCTTGTTCTCCTGGAGTCCTTAATCCCTTCTTGGGTTTTATACCCTTTCTGCCTCCATTCTGATGTAGGATTCCATGAGCTCTAAGTGAAGGAGGGATTTGGTGGAGATACTCCTTTTGATTCCCCCTTTGCATAATGAATGTCTGGCTCTGAGTCTTTGCATTTCTTCCCATCTGCTGCCATTGGAAGCTTCTCTGATAATGACTGAATAAGGTATTGATCTATGAGTATAGCAGAATATCATTAGGAGTCATTTTATTCATCTTTTTCTAAGACTAGTATTTTTTTGGTTACTCTAGAATTCTCAGCTATCTAGTCTCTGGTGCTTGGTCACCCAAGCAGTATGGAATATGGATTCTGTTTCATGGAGTGAGACTTAAGTCAAATATGACATTGGTTGGCTATTCTTGCAAGTTTTGCACCACCACTGCCCTAGCATATCTTATAAGTAGGACAGATTGTATGCCAAGAGTTTGACTGTGTTGGTGTTTACATTTCTGTTTTAGTTGCCTGCAAAGTACATTTCAGCACTAAAGAGAACAGAACATAGGGGTGAAGGCATGTTGGCACCCAACTGAACTTCATGTTTAATGAGATATGTGTTTCCTTCCCAATTAAGGGCCAGTCAGTTTTCAGACAGTAATCCATTGTCATAATAAAATCCTAGGTTGTTTTGGGATTCTCTTGTGACCCCCTTTGACCAACTACTTAATTGATTGCAACCCAGTTCCACTATTGGAAGTCTATTGGTGATTTGAGACAGCCAGTTGAGATTCCATATCCCCATTATTAGGAGACCTTATTTGGATCACATTCATATATTTTAGGATGTTTTCACTGCACTCTGGTTCTATATTCACCTTCAAATGCCACTCAATTACAACTACCTCTCCTTACATTCTCACCCTCTGTGCTATTTATCCCACTCCAAGTCCCCACCTGATCCTCCCAATTTTTCTTCATCTGTCTTTAGTTAAACCACACAATCTGTATCATTTCTACCTCTCAGGGTAACCCATTTGTCCACTCTCTACCCTTATTATATATCTAACTCCTCTTGACCTGTAGATTTTAGTTTGGTTATTATTTACTTATGGATAATATCCACTTATAAGTGAATACATATACTATTTATATGGGTCTGCGTTCAGATTGCTTCATTCAGAATAATTTTTCTAGTTCTATCTATTTGTTTCCCAATTTCATGATGTCACTTTTTTTTTTAAACAGCTGAGTTATCATATAAGTTCTTCGCTTTCATGATTAGAGTTACCCAAGGTAATATTCAGACTATTTTGAGAAGTGTTCTGTTTTCCCAATTTTTTTCTAAGCTACTTTTTTATTTGTGTATAAAAGACAACTGGTTTTTTGAGTTAGTTAGTTTTTGAATGTGTTTATTCACTGTAAGAGTTCTCTGGTGGAATTTTTAAGGTCACTTATGTTCCATAATACCATCTGTAAATAAATGAATATTTGACTTCTGCCTTCTATTCTGTATGCCTCTGATCTCCTTTGATTTTTTTAATTACTCTACTTAAGACTTCAAAAACTATATTGAATTGATATATAGAGAGTGGACAATATTGTTTTGTTCTTGATTTTAGTAGAATTGTTTTGTGTTTCCATCTATTTAATTTGGTGTTGGTTAAAGGCTTGTTGCTGGCTGCCTTTTTTATGTTTAGTCCTTTCCCTCAAATCTCACCAAGACTTTTGTTAGGAAGGGTTATTGGATTTTGTCAAAGGTCTTTTCTGCATCTCATGAGATGATCCTGAAGGTTTTCTTTTTCAATTTGTTTATATGATGGATTACATGTATTGATTTTCATATATTGAACCATTTCTACATCTTTAGGCTGAAGTCTACTTGACCATGGTGGATGAGCTTTTTGATGTATTCTTGGATTTGAGTTGCAAGTATTTTATTGAATTCTTGCATATATCTTCATAAAGGAAATTGGTCTGTAATTTTCTTTTTGGGGGGCTTTATGTGTTTCATATATCAGGGTAACTGTGGACTCATAAAGAATAACAAAATTCAAAAGTGAGGCATACAAGTAAACAGACTTTTAAAAGATGAAACAAAATAGTTAAAAAAATATATTTTTAAAAGAAAATGATCAGAACAAAGTAAACCGGAGCCAGCAAACACAAATGATGTTCAGAGATAACAATGAAGCAGAATCTGAAGGAACAGCCAACTAATGACTGTCCCAAATTGAGATTCATTCCATGTGAGAGAGTCAACCCCTGACACTATTAATGATATTATGCTATACATCCAGACAGGAATCTATTATAACTGTTTTCTGAGAGGATTCACCCAGCATTATATGAACCCAGAAGAGACTCACAGCCAAACATCAGACAAAGGGCTGGAGAGATGGCTCAGCCATTAAAGGCTTGGCTCACAACCGAAAATATAAGATTCAAAACCAAAGAATGACAAACAGTGGTATGTATGTAGGGAAAAGAAAACTATTATTCACTATTGGTGGGAGTGCTAATTTATAAACCCACTGTAGGTTCAACAAAATACTAAACGCAAAGGACTCTGTATCATACTGTAGAGAGAGATACCTCTTCTTAGGTGCTTTGAATATGTTTAGTCCAGGGTGTGACACTATTTGGAGGTGTGTCATTGTTGGAGTAGGTATGGCCTTGTTGGAGGAATGTGTCACTGTGGGTATGGGCTTTTAGACCTTCAAACTAGCTGCCTGGAAGCCAGTTTTCAACTCTTTGCCTCTGAAACAAGATGTAGAACTCTCAGCTTCTACAGTGCCATGCCTACCTGTATGCTGCCATGCTTTCTGCCTTGATGATAATGAAATGAACAGCAGAACCAACAAGCCAGCCCCAATTCATTGTTGTCATTTATAAAAGTTGCCTTGGTCATGGTGCCTGTTCACAGGAGTAAAACCCTAACAAAAACATGCACTTTCATGTTCACTGCTACTTTATTTACAATAGCTAGGAAATGAAAATAACTTACACATTAATGAAGTGTTGAATGAATAATAGAAATGGGCCACTTTTCCATAATGGATATATTCAGTTGTCAAAAAAAAAACCAACAAAATTATGAAATTGACAGGTGAATAGATGGAGTTGTAAATAATCATATTGAGTGAAATAACTAATATCCAAAATGAAAAAAATCACAAATTATCTTTCATTTGTTTGTTTTATCTTTGAATCGTTAGAAATGTATGTTTTATTTGGAATATCTATAGAAGTCTAGAAGCTACTACGCAGTTATGGGGATCAGTTTTCAAGGAAGAGAACATAATGCTCATGGATACTGAATATTAACAAGGAATAACAGTACTAAATACTAAAACCTTTGTGAAAACTTCACATGTATCCCACTGGAGAAGCTTCCTAAATTATAAGTATGCACATATGAAGAGTTTGGTTGGAGTTACCTTGTAACAAAGAATTAATTCCCCTGCTAATACCACAAGTTGAAACCTATACCAGGGGCCATAATTGGGGCCAAGAATATGTATGTAGACAGATCCTAAGCCCTAGAGGAGAACGTAAATTAACATAAGGACCTCATGCAAATAAAGATACTTCTCATCAGTCATAAAATTCAACAGTCCACAGATTTCCTCCATAATGACAACGGCAAAAGTCCGTCTATTCTTTGAGCAAGGTTTGCCTTTTTTTTTTTTTTTTTTTGCTAACAATTGCTATCATATGACAGATAATCTCCTGCACCCCCAAAAATAACCAGGCAAAATATAGTGTTAACACACAATACTAAGTCATGCTTTTCTCTCTGTCTTTATGAGAGAAAAATAGATGTTTCATGGAGAAACACTATATTTACTTACAAACTTCACATCCATGAGTGAAGATGAATTACAGGCAATCATTTAAATTGTTTTTCATCTATTTTTTTTCTGGTAGGTGAATATTGTCATAGTTTACAAATGAATTACTTTTTAACTTTATATTGATTTTTTTGTGTGAAATTCATATCATACACCCTCATCCCATCCATCTCTGCTACCCTTCATATTCACCATCCATCCTTGCAACTTACCTCCAAAAGAAAACCATAAATAAATAAATAAATAAAAATAAAACAGAAAACAACAAGAACAAAAACATATTACTGTGGAAGCTGTGGTGTGTCATGTTGTGTCACACAGTGTGTATATCCTTTTATACAAACAGTTTTACTTGCAAATGTTCATTGCAATGGGTCATTGTCCTAGTTCAAGGCTTCTGGCTGTTGCTGAACTAACAAATGACTTAGTTTTTACAATATGAAATGTTTTCCTTTCCACAAGGTAAGGCAAGTATTGTTCTTAAGAAATATAAGAACAATTGCTTGCTTGTGAAGATCTATGGGGAAAATTTCTAATTTAAAAGTTGACAAAACATATATATGGTAGGGAAGATAATTTTTAGATAAAGTGTAGTATAGTTAATCATTTTAATTAAGCTATACTTTTTATTTTAGTTACTGCTCTGTCAAAATGTATTAATCTTTATTGCTACATTAATTTACCATAATTCCTCTTTATTTTGGAGAACTTACTGATATTTAGTTTTGAAATATTGTTATAGATTCCAACTCCCTGAGATAAGTGTGTTTTCAAAAATGTCATAATTCAAATTTTTTAAAATATTTTTTCATTAAGGAGTAGGAGGTAGAGATTCTCAAAGAAGAGTGAAGGCTATGTGTTTATACTAATACATGATCTAGAGAGTGACTGCACAACGGTTGAAGCTTTTGTGTAGAAAAGCAACTGGACCTAGTGTCTTAAGAGAAGTATGCTGCCTGATTGTTCATTGAATTATGTGTGAGTAAGCCTGACTCAGGTAAAAAAGTATTTGTGAGGGCCAAGGTAAAACTGCAAGGCTGATCACAATTGGATAATATATTAAAATAACATATAAGGTGTATACATAGATTTATATGTATATAGACTCCTATAGCTCTCTCCACTGTAGTAAACTTTAGTATCAGCATGCAAATATAATAAATACATTTTCACTTTAAGTGCATGAAATTTTGCTTTATAAACACCAACTCTAACATGAACCTTGTCTCTCTAAAAATATTTGTCAAGCTGAAGCACCTGGTGAATGGAAGTAACTTGTTCTACCAGGAAAGAGTTATTGGGAAGAAAATTGCTACCTTGACAAGGCATGGAACTGGGCTTCTCTTGGTCGAATATGGGACAGATTAAGCTAGATGATATAATTTTAATATATTATAACATGCAATACAAATATATGCAGAAGTAATGAATGCTTTAATGTTGATAAAGAACCAATTCTAATTGCACGATGCCTTGACATGGTGTAATTGTAACAAAGGGAGAGAAAAGAGCTTCATAACAAAAATTTTAAACATGTACAGGAGGCTTCACCTTATTGAAGCAGTCAAAGTGAGCTCTATCAGTACAGGACAGATTGGAACTGAACCATTTGTTTGGATGCATTGAGAATATGGCTTGACTATTGTGATGTTCCTGCCAGAAACACATGCCCTGGATTAGGAGAAAACAGTAAACTACAGTGAGCATGATTAGTAGCTATGAAATAAACTCTCTGCAGCCTTTAAAGGTCACAAAAGTCAAGTAAAGAAACAGTGCTAGGATAAAATATTTGAAGAGATGTGTTGCATAAATACAATGTGGGATTCTGAGAGTTTGTTAGGAATGATAGATGAAGGGGCTCTTGATGTAACAGTGATGCTATAATATTCTTGCAATAATTTGAGATAATAGTGAAAGAATAAACAATGGGAGAGTCTCACCTGTAGAAAAACCATACTGTATTTAGACTGTAAGAAATATATGCTTCAACATGTAATCTAAAATCTCCTTCTGCTTGCAAATGTTGTATAGATTTTATCTTGAGTTAAATATTGAAATGTAATCAAAATATAATTTAAAAATTCTGTGTGGATTCTCCTACAGATTCCATGATGCACTTGTGGGTTGGGTCTTCAATACCAGGCATGGTTGTCCAGTTGTGTGAATCTTAAATCGCTAGAGATCTATTTGTTACCACCAAGGTGTGTATCACTGGATAAACTGAGGGTTACACTGCTATGCTTGTCATTCTTCATAGGCATTATAGTTTCATGGACTGCTTATTTCCTTCTTTAGAAGCTTGCATATTGCATAGCACATTTTGTTCAAAAAGGTCCTAAAGGAAGAAGACGTTCAGGTCATTACCAGTTCAAGGGTCTTTGGGCCCTGTGTCCAATTATTAGCAGTAGTTGCATATTTCGGGTGGGGCACCAATGGCAATTACAATATCCTATAATGTTTTGGGTGTCTCTTGGAGAACACTGAAAGAAGGTTTCTCATGTAAATGGTTGGTTTATGTTAGATGGACTGTATGAAAAAAGTTTATTTAAATTATATATTAATACACCAAATTACATGCATTGTATGTACTTTAGGTAGATAGTTAATAGTGTAATTTCTTATGATGTTTTTGTTTCCTTACTGTAATATTAGTCTCTTCCTTCTCTTTACATTTATATCTCTTCTCACTCCCCTAATTAGAGCCTTTGTTTCTCCTACTTCCCCTGCAGATTACTTTTAAGAAGATACTTTCTTCTCTATTTTCTGCCAACTACTCCAATTTGACTTCTCTGATTTCTGCATAATTACATGGTGAGCAACTATGTACTCACACATGAAGATTTGGAGCCAGGAACCTCGGATGAGAAAGAACATATGAGATTTGTCTTTCTGTGTCTTGGTTACCTCACTCAGTATGATATTTTCTAGTTCCAAATTACATTATTTACAAACTTCATGATTTACCCTTCTTTGAAACTCAATTACATACTGCACATGTTTCATATTTTCATTATCCAATCATTGGTTGAAGGGCATGTAGGTCATTTCTGCTTCCTAGCTATTGCGAGTAAAGCAGGAGTGAACATAGCTGAGCAAGCATATGTGGTAAAGCAACATTATACCTATGTACATTTTAATATCTGTTTATATACCTACAGATCAGTATAGTCATCACCCATTAATTGGAACCTGGAGTGGGCCAGATCCATTGCTTATCTGGGGAAGAGGTTTTGTTTGCATATATTCCCAAACTGCAGATGCTGCACGTTGGCTGCCAGAGAGACTGATTAAACAAATAGACAACAATGACAAATCCAGGAAGAAGAAACCCCCTGAGAAGCATAATTTTTCTTTTCAGGAAATACGAAGGAAACATGAAGATGCTTCACAATTGCCTTCAAACTGGAACAGATCAACGAGCAAAGCTGACTTGGGAAGTTCTCAATGCTAAAGGAGACATCACCACCTGAATCTCCAGGCTGGCTCTATTGGACTCTTGATTATCTGACTTATGAATTATTGGGGTACATTGTTTAAACCCACTACCATAGTTGTTATAGTTGTTTTTGGGGTTTGAGATTGACTGAGCAGAGGCAGGGAATTCCCTTACTTGTTTTGTTAAGATCAAAGCTATGATCAGTTCTCTATTTCTGTGTGTTGCCCTTTAAAAAGAGTGTTGCTGTTATACCGACTATTTAGGCATTAAGTCTCTTGTCTCTCAGGTTTATGCTGTTCAACAGACTGATGGCTTTTGTACCACAACAGATAGATGCTATTCAAAAGAAACCCATACAGGTCCATTATTACAGGCTGGAAGTAGGGGACTCTGAAACCTCTGTCATCAAGAATGATGAGAATTAACCCCTAACTTACGCGCTAAGCCAGATAGTCAATGACAAGTAAAAGAACATATCGAGATCCTTGCCCCTAAAAGAAGGGAGGCCTCACCATCCTAAGACAGGAGCTCAACCAATGGCTGTTGAGTATCCAAGGATGGGAAAGGGAGGTTGGGGGTCCTTTGTTCCAACCTAAGACAGACACGGTTTCCATAAGCTTTCCCAGCCTTCCCTTTTGAAAAAATAATTAAAAAATGGACCTGTTGGGAGCCAACTCTTAGCAGAAAGTGGCTTGAAAGCAGCTATCCATGCCTGTAAGGCTTATGTCATATCCACGCGCCTACAAGGCATGTGAGAAAAGGTATAAATACCCCAGATTTCCCTTCAATAAATGAGACTTGATCAGAACCTCTGTTTTGTCTCCATTCTGTGCATCTCTTCTCTTTATCTCCAGTCTCTCTCTCTCTAGACCCTGACCCGAAGACCGGAGCAGCAGTTTGGGCTGAGCAGTGGTGGCACATACCTTTAATCCCAGCACTTGGGAGGCCAAACCAGGCAGAGCAGAACAGGTCACAACATTTTTGTTATAGTAACTATTCAGACATTGTTAAGTCTTTTGTCTCTAGCCAGGCAGAGCAGAGCAGGCCGCAACAGACCTCCATAAGGGTAGCATTATACAGACTGAACAGGTTTTGCTGATGAATATAATAACACACACACAAACACACACACACACACACACACTAACAAATAAAGTAAAAGTGGCCATGAATTCAAAAGAGATCAAGAAAAAGAGTTACCTGGAAAATTTTAGAGTGTAGAAATGATAGGAGTTAATGGTTTGATTATATTGTAGTCTAAAAACAAAAATGAAAACAAAAAGATTAAACAAAATAAATTCAATGTATCCAAGAGTAGAGATGAAATGTAATGTACACCTCTGGCCAATAATTTCCATAATAATAATAATAATAATAATAATAATAATAATAATAATAATAATAATAAATATTAGTAGTATTATCATATTTTTTCAATACAGGATTCTTTTTGTGTTGCCCTTTCTGTCTTGGAACTAGCTCTCTAGGCCAGGCTGGCCTCAAACTGATACAGTTATTCTTGCTTCTGCCATCTAAGTGCTGGGATTAAGGCATATGCCAGAAGTAGCATGAAAATTCTAAGTCTTAGTACAACATATACAGTGTGCAGTTTCAGTTCTCTCCACATATAGACAAAGTTTATCAGCTACACTCAATATTTATTCCAGGTGTGCTACTGAATATATAGGAGTGTGTTCTCAAGTGTACATGTTCAATTCTATCTATCCAGAATGTCCCATGTGCATTTTCATATTTGTAATGCTTTTAGCCTTATTTAAATTATGATTGCTTAGAGTTTGTTGGTAGCCAATGATGTTCCATGTGCTCTCCATATTAAATGTATTAGTCCAAAAATGCGAAATTTTATAAAAAAAACTAACAAAAATGTGTTTCACTTCTTATGAATCCATAAATATAAAAACTGGCAGTATCACTATGCCATATATATATATATATATATATATATATTCCTGAAATAAAATTTTGTAACAATTTTGGAATATATTTTTACTAACTCCATGATCTATTATTATTCCAATAAAAAGCTGCATGGTAATTAACATTAACATATAATTTTAAATTATTAACAGAGTACTACAAATTAGCATCAAAAGATCATTCATGTTTTTCTCAAGAGTATTGACAAACTCATCTACATAATTAGATCCTATGTCAAGATTAAATAAGTAGAAAAATAGAAAAATAGAACCACTACAAAGCAAAAGTCACACTTTGCCATGCATGTCAGTGATTTTATAGCCAGTTGTATTGTTTTCAATATATTTTGATAAGAGTTAACACTTTTTAGATTTATTTTATTTACTTTTAGATACAAGTATGTTTCTATGTGAGCATTTGTGCAACGGCTGAACAGAAGTGGGTGCCACTTGTCCTGGTGATGCAGTTCTGAGCAGTTGAAAATAATCAGAGGCAACTACTGGGCACTAAAATTCTGTATTCTATAAGAGTTCTTAGTATTCTCAACCAGTGAGTCATATCTCTACACCTGCCTGAATCAACATTACTAACCACTTCAGTTTTTTAACTTAAGACTGGAATGTTGGCTGGAAATCATATTTACTGCTTATTTTGGTAAATTTTTTTGAGTAATTGAGGAATTTGAGATAAATCTTACTGGTTCACTTAAATAGCATTCGCCTAGATTCATACGTGCTTTCAGTAGCTGGTTTCTATTATTTACTTATAAGGTTCAACTCAATATGAATGATGGCATATAGTCTCAGTTACATCAATGTAACTTTCATGAATGTCTAAATGGTATCAAATATACATTTGGTTCCACTTTTAAATAATTGAATGCATATTTAATGATACAATGGAAGTATCTGATCTTTTTAATATATATATATAATATACATGAAATAATATATGAAAGTATGTATGCACATATACTTTTAAATGTTATTAAAGTGTGCTTGCATATGAACAATTTATAGTATGATAAGGTGGTAGAATTTATTATTTAAGCAATATCAAACAGATGCATGTAGACTTGGTTCTTTTCTTCTATTGTATTTAAGTAGCTGGAAAATAACTTGAATACCAATGTGATAAACACATCTGCAGACCTACAAAAACAAGTCATACTTATGTTCTTTTCTTGTTTAATTTGAAAGATAATTTTTATGTTTAAATGATCAGAAAAACTCCTCTGAGATTTTATTTTAAAATGTAGTCTTAAATAGATATGAAAATGTTAAAATATTCATCTTAATATGAGCCCGAGAAATAGCTCTCATGAAATGAGTTCTCTGTTAGCTTTTAAAATGGTCTTGAATTATTTAATGTATTTCTAAGATCTTCAGTGAATAATAGCACAATAATTTTTTCATGAGCTCAGTCATCACACTGCTGGAATATTAAGATTTTAAAATTTATGCTCCTCCTATACTGAAGATGAGTAACATATCTTCTCGGCTCATACAGAACTATTTCCCTGAATTGATGGTGTATATGCAGTATATACTACAGTTCACTTCTATAAATACATGTTTATAATATCACAATTATATGGGTAAATATGAGATTGACACATATCGACAATAAACTTTATTCTTTTTCTACTTTCCATGTCAGATGATTTATCACCAATCACAATACTCATAGTAAGGGTTTTAGACCTGTGAAGGTATTTCTCTAACCCTAGACTAAAGCTTGCCTCAAAACAGCTGAATTTGTAGACAATAATATCAAGAAAACATGATATATGCATATATTATGATTTCAGGGAGTTAATAATGGGAAATTATTTCTAGAGAATGTGATTTGAATATTGTACTTTTCCTTTTGTCATCACAGCTTGCATTACCGGCTTCTTCTTATCTCCACTACAGGATCATATTGTATGACTAAGAAAGTTGATGGTGTATGAATACACAAGACTGATAACTGAATTATCAATGTTTTAACAAACAAACACACATTCTAAAGAGACGGGTGTGAATTAGTTATGGGGAAAGTTAGTTGAACTGTGAGAGGGAAGGAGCATGGTTCATGAATTCTTAGTGAAACCCAATTTAACAGGTTTACCATCTTGCCTGTGTATGTTTTGGAAAGAGAGTAAGGAAAGATTGAAAGAGGAGAGGGAATAAAGAGGTATTATGACTACAGGTAAAGATTGTTAAACATTTATCTTGTCACAGAGTTACACATATGTATAATGTAGTGTGATCAATAACTCCTACTTCTTACTCACCACTCCTCACCTCACACTAAATCATTTATTACTTCCAAGACTTACCCCTACTTTAATACCTTTTATTAATTTAGTTAAGTTATCCAGGCAAGATACAATTGTGGTGTAACTGTTCTGTGAGTAATCACCTGTTATTCTATTAATTTTGAGGACTGTTCTACATGAAGAATTCACACCCAGTATTGAAAACCTGTCCAACCTTGTGGCCAGAGATGTCATAAGTCAAAGGAAGCCTATTGTTTTTGTTTTAAAAACATGGTGTCAAACTGCCCCCTAAATATTTATGCTTATTTCCGTAGAGTAGGAATCATCTCAGCCTTGGTCAGAGAAGCTCTGTTTGCAATGCAAAGAATGATAATTGATAAATATGCTGAGAAAAGCCCCTGCTGAGTGAAATAACCTAACTAAATTAATCTCATAGATTTAATATTAAATTGTTTTCTCTATCTTTTTCTTAAGATCCTTCCATGTCTCTGAAACAACATAATCTATATGCTTGTTTGTGATGTAGTAGTTAATTATAATGTTATTGATTGGAGCAGGAAGTTGAAAACAATCTTGAAGGAAAGTCAAATATTCATGATAAATGTTAAAAATGATGTGTGGATAATCAGTTGATGCCAGCTGTTTGTGTTTTGAGTACTATTCTTTGTCAGTAGAGATCAGTTGGTAACTTCTGTTGTAAAATTTCTGTTAAGTTTTTTATTCTGCATACCATATTTTATTGTGGAATTCAATAAATAAAGAGCATGTCCTTTGTGACAAAGACACAGGAAAATGCAAACAGATAGATCAGACTGAGCTCAGAATGAGAGCAAAAAGAGGTCATCGCTTTTATTTAGTGCATAACAGATACATATATAAAATGTGGAAATGTTAGTGGTATTCATTCACATATACAAATGTGTTAATATACATATACAAGAGTACCTGAAAATGGTCTCTGTACTTGGAACTATGAGTCTACTCACGAGGTTGAAGGATGTATGAGTTAATTAGTTTCTATAAAGTAGCTTTTCTTTCTATTCTTCATTTAGGAATTGTGTTTGAATACATGTTAGGTGAACACTTTACTATAGCACTCTATAACCAGTTACTGATGTTTTAAAATATGGTGTTTCAAAATGTTGCTGATAATAATCTCAAGCCTGCAATTCATCTCCTTTTTAAAGATAAGTATTGGGTCCAAATTCTATTATGCCACTAGAAGATATGTGTTTATTCAAAGTTGTATAATCTGCACACACAAGAATTACGTGATAGCTTAGTTGTCACTTATATTACCATATTATTTATGAACTCAGACCATGACAGGATTAAGAATATCAAATGAAAAATGGATCAAGAGAGTATCAATGTCAAGATGACCAAGTTAATCCAGGACACAAAAATTAGGAACACTCACACCAAAGCTTCTTATATCAGATATGAAGTGATAGTGGTATTATAGCAAAGGTAACATCTCCATCTATACCTAAAGTGAAGCACATTAGTCCTCAGGCATTACAAGTGAAAATCTCATGAATAACTCAGTAGTATTGTACACAAAAATTATACTTTCATTACCTTTTTCTTAATAGCTGAGTAGTATTCCATTGTTTAAATAAATCACATTTTCTATATCCATCCTTCCTTTGTGGAACATCTGGGTTTCTTCTAGCATCTTCCTACCACAGATAAGGCTGCTATGAAGATACTGGTGCACATGTCCCTGTGGTGTGGTGGGCCATCTTTTGGGTATATGCCCAAGAGTGATATAGCTGGGTCTTCAAGTAGCTCTATTTCTAGTTTTTCTGAGGAACCTCTGGATTGCCTTACAGAGTGGTTAGACCAGTTTACAATCCCACCAGCAATGCAGAAGTTTTCCTCTTTCTCCACATCTTCACCAGCATCTGCTGTCACCTGAATTTTTGATCTTAGCCATTCTGTTTGGTGTGATGTGGAGTCTTAGGGTTGTTTTGGTTTGCATTTCCCTGATCACTAAGGACATTGAATATTTATTTAAGTGCTTCTGACTATTTAAGATTCCTCTGTTGCGAACTCTCCGTATAGCTATATACCCTATATTTTGTTTAAGTTGTTTGGCGTTTTGGAGGTTAGGTTCTTGAATTCTTTATATATTTTGGATATTTTTCCTCTATCAGATGTGGGGTTAGTGAAGATATTTTTTTCTAATTTGTAGGTTGCCAGTTTGCCCTATTGACTATCTCCTTTGCCTTACAGAAACATTTAGGTTTCACGAGGCCACATTGATCAATTCTTGATCTTAGAGCCTGAACTATTGGAGGGGAACCTGATCAGGTATGGGGGCAAGTAGAGGAGATAGGAGAGAATCCCTGAGGGCTAACAGAACAAATGGAAACACAATACCTTGGAGGTTAAAAGGTGGGGGACCCTTTAGAAAGTACCAGAGACCTGGGAGGTAAAGGACACTCAGGATTCAAAAAGAGATTCCTTAGATGAAATGTGCAACAGTGGGGAGAGAAAACTTGTAGCGTTTACCACCAAAAGAAATATCAGGCACCAGGTAGAGGGATGGTATTGCAATCTCACAGTCAAAAACTTAGACCCAGAATTGTTCCTGTCTAAAACAACTTCAGGGACAAAAATGGAGAAGAGACTGAGAAAAAGAAGGTCCAATGACCTGTTCAACTTGGAATCCAACTCAAGGGAAGGCTCTGAGGCCTGACACTATTATTGCTGATATGTTGTGCTTACTGATTGATAGGAGCTAGCATGGCTATCTTCTGAGAAGCCTAGGAAGCTGCTGACAAAGACAGATGCAGATACTTTCATCCGTGGATTGAAGTCAGGGATCCCTGTTGTTGAATTAGGGAAGGGCTGTAAGAAGCTGAGGAGGGAGACCTCATTAGGAAGACCAGAAGTTACAACTAATATGGATCTTTGAAATCTCTCAGACATTGAGACACTAACCAGGCAGCATAGACTAGCTGGTTTGAGGACCCTGACACATATATAGCAGAGGACTGTCTGTTCTAGCCCCAGTAGGAGAAGATGCACCTAACCCTTGAGAGACTTGAAGCTTCAGGGAGTGGAGAGTCCTGTTGGGGAGAAGACATTCTCTAGGAGACAGGAGGGAGGAGGAATGGGATGAGGAACTCTGGGAGGGCAGACTGGGAAGGGGAAAACAACTAGACTATAAAAAAAATAAAAGTAATAAAAACAAACAAACAAACAAATAAAGTGTTATTCTTAATGACGTCAGTGCAATTACCTATATATTTGTGAAAATAGGCCATAATTACATAATTATATTTTAACTTATGGAAGCTATATTTATAATACATAAGGACTTAAATTGAGTCATCACATATGAAAAATATTCTTTTAGCTTTAATAAATGTAAGATAATTTTCAACATTCCTTTAATATGCCTAACACAAATAGAAAATGTGACTTATTAACTTTTTGAATACAAAATATATTAAAATACATGATAAATATTTTTAATTTTCAAAATTGTTTTCCTAGTTAAAGATTTGTGTATAAAATCAAATTATTATAACATGGAGTTGATGGAGAAATGAACACAGGTAACACAAATCCATCAATTACCCTAGATAAAAGAGTAGACCAAGAAAATATCAGATGGAATATATATATATATATATATATATATATATATATATATATATATATATATATAAATACCCCCTTCAGTTGGTCCCTTTGGCTGGAGCAGACACCTAGCCCGTCTGCTCCTATGAAGACACCATATCCTGAGCTATCCTAGAGGAGCCACTCCACTCCGAGCAGTGAACACCTAGCTGGTGTGCTCCAGTGAAGACACCATATCTTAAGCCAACCTAGAGGAACCACTGTACTCAGAGCAGCAGGATTTCAGGATCCCAGAGGTAGCCTGAGTCCCAGGAGTTCTTCCATCCAGGAGCTCAGAATCACAGGATCACGGAGACATCTGGACTCTGAGGAGTTCTGACACAAGCAAGATAACTGGAAAAACAGGCTCAAGTCAGAGACAGTGAGTGTAGGTAAAATTAGAGTTAATCAGGTGGTGAAGGGAAGCACAAGAACATAAGCAACAGAAACCAAAGTTACTTGGCATCATCAGAACCCAGTTCTGCTAACATGGCAAGCCCTGGACACCCAATCACACAGGAAAAAGCAGGATTCAGAATTAAAATCACTCCTCATGATGATGATGATAGAAGAATTTAAGAAGGACATAAGTAACTCCCTTAAAGAAATACAGGAGAACATAGGTAAACAGGTAGAAGCCCTTAAAGAGGAAACACAAAAATCCCTTTAAAAAATTGCAAGAAAACACAACAAGACAGGTGAAGGAATTAGACAAAACAATCCAGGATCTAAAAAATGAAGTAGAAACTATAAAAAAATCTCAAAAGGAGACTACCCTGGAGATAGAAAACCTAGGAAAGACATCAGGAGTTATAGACACAAGCATCACCAACAGAATACAGGAGATAGAAAAGAGAATCTCATGCACAGAAGATACCACAGAAAACATTGACACAACTGTCAAAGAAAATGCAAAAAGCTCCTAACCTAAAACATCCCAGAAATCCAGAATGCAATGAGAAGTCCAAACCTAAAGATAATGTGTATAGATGAGAGTGAGGATTCCCAACTTAATGGGCCAGTAAATATCTTGAACAAAATTATAGAGGAAAATTTCCCTAACCTAAAGAAGAGATGCCCGTGAACATACAATAACCCTACAGAACTTCAAATAGAATAGACCAGAGAAGAAATTCCTCCCATCACATAATAATCAAAGCATCAAATGCACAAAACAAAGAAAAAATACAAAAAGCAGTAAGGGGAAAAGGTAAAGTAACATATAAAGGCAGATCTATAAGAATTACACCAGACTTCTCACCAGAGACTAAAAACCATAAGATCCTGGACTGATATAACACAGACCGTAAGAGAACACAAATGCCAGCCCAGACTACTATACCCAGAAAAATTCTCAATCACTATAGATGGAGAAACCAAGATTTTCCACAATAAAACCAAATTTACACAATATCTTCCCACAAATCCAGCACTTCAGAGGATAATTGATGGCAAACTCCAACACAAGGAAGGAAACTACAACCTAAAAAAAGCAAGAAAATAATCTTCCAACAAGCTCAAAAGAAGGTAGCTACACAAACATAATTCCACCTCTAATAACAAAAATAACATAAAACAACAATCATTTTTCCTTAGTATCTCTTAACATCAATGGACTCAACCCCCCTTCCCCCCAAAAAAGACTGGATACATAAACAGGACCCAGAATTTTTGCTGCATACAGGAAACACACCTCAGTGGCAGAGACAGACACTACCTCAGAGTGAAGTGATGGAAAACAATTTTCAGAACAAATGGTCCCAAGAAACAAGCTGGAATAACCATTCTAATTTTGAATAAAATCGACTTTTAACCAAAAGTTATCAAAAAGATAAGGAACGACACCTCATACTCATCAAAGGAATAATCTACCAAGATGAACTCTCAATTCTGAACATCTATGCTCAAAATGCAAGGGCACCTACATACATTAAAGAAACTTATCTAAAGCTGAAAGCACACATTGTACCTCACACAATAGTAGTGGGGGGTGTCAACACCCAACTCTCAGCAATGGACAGATCAATCATGGAAACACAAACTGAACAGAAACATAGTGAAATTAACAGAAGTTATGAACCAAATGGATTTGACAGATGTCTATAGAACATTTCATCCTAAAACAAAAGAATGTACCATTTTCTCAGCACCTCATGGTACCTTCTCCAAAACAGACCATATAATTGGTCACAAAACAGGCCACAACATATACAGAAAGATTGAAATAATCTATTGTATCCTATCAGATCACCATTGACTAAGGCTGGTCTTTAATAATGACAAAAAACAATAGAAAGCCCACATACATGTAGAAACTGAACAACACTCTACTCAATGATGACTTGGTCAAGGAAGAAATAAAGAAATTAAAGACTTTTTAGAATTTAATGAAAAGGAGGACACATCATACCAAAACTTGTGGGACTCCATGAAAGCAGCTATAAGGGGAAAACTCATAGCTCTAATTGCCTACAAAAAGAAACTGGAGAGAGCATACACTAACAACTTGACAAAACACCTGAAAGTTCAAGGACAGAAAGAAGCAAATACACCCAATAGGAGTATATTGCAGGAAATAAACTCAGAGCTGAAATCAACCAAGTAGAAACAAAAAGAACTATACAAAATATCAAAAAAACAAAACAAAACAAAACAAAACAAAACAGGAGCTGGTTCTTTGAGAAAATCAACAAGATAGATTAAACCCTTAGCCAGACTAATCAACAAGACAGATAAACTCTTAGCCAGACTAACCGGAGGGCACAGAGACAGTATCCAAATTAATAAAATCAGAATTGAAAATGGAGACATAACAACAGAAACTAAAGAAATTCAAAAAATCATCAGATCCTTCTACAAAGGTCTATATTCAACAAAACTGGAAAATCTGCATTAAATGGACAACTTTTTAGACAGATACCAGGTACCAAAGTTAAATCAGGAGCAAATAAACCATCTAAACAGTCCCATAACCCATAAAGAAATAGAAGCAGTCATTAAAAGTCTCCCAACCAGAAAAAAAAAAAAAAAAAAAAAAAAAAAAAAAAAAAAAAAAAAAACAGTCCAGGACCAGATGGTTTTAATGCAGAATTCCAGCATACCTTCCAAGTTGACCTAATACCAATTCTCTTCAAACTATTCCACAGATTCGAAACAGAAGGAACACTACCCAATTTGTTCTATGAAGCTACAATTAGACTTATACCTAAAACACACAAAGACATTATAAAGAAAGAAAACATCGGACAATCTACCTTCTAAATAAATATTGATGCAAAAATACTCAATAAAAGTCTTGCAAACCGAATCCAAAAACACATCAAAACAATCATCCATCAAAATCATGTTGGCTTTATCCCAGGAATGCAGGGATGGTTCAGTATTATGAAATTCATCAATGTAATCCACTTTATAAACAAATTCAAAGAAAAAAAGACACATGATCTTCTCAGTAGATGCTGAGAAAGCATTTGACAAAATTCAACATCCCTTCATGTTAAAAGTGTTGGAAAGATCAGGAATTCAAGGCCCATATCTAAACATAGTAAAAGCAATATACAGCAAGCCAGTAGCCAACATCAAACTAAGTGGAGAGAAACTTGAAGCAATCCCACTAAGATCAGGGACTAGACAAGGCTGCCCACTCTCACCCTACCTATTCAATATAATAGTGGAAGTCCTCACCAAAGCAATTAGACAACAAAAGGAAGTCAAATGAATACAGATAGGAGAGATAAAAGTCAATATTTCACTATTTGAGGATGATATGATAGTATACTTCAGTGACCCCAAAACTTTCACCAGAGAACACTTAAACCAGATAAACAACTTCAACTGTTAATAGGACAAAACGGCAACCAACAGATTGGGAAAAGATCTTTACCAATCCTACATGTGATAGAGGGCTAATAGAAGGAGTAACAAAATACTCATAGGAGCAAATATGGAGACAAAGCATGGGACAGAAATAGAAGGAGGGGTGGTCTGGAGACTGTTCTACCTGGGTATCCATCCTATGTGCAGTCATCAAAGGTAGATGCTGATGTGGATGCCAGGAAGTGCATACTGACATGAGCCTGATGTAGCTGTCTTATTAGAGGTCTGCCAGAGCCTGAAATATACAGAGGCAGATGCTCACAGCTAACCATTGAGCTGATCATGGGGGTCCCTATGAAGGAGGGAGAGAGAAGACTGAAGGAGCTGAAGGTGTTTGTGGTCCCATGGAAAGAGCAACAATACCAACCCAACCAGAGCTCCCCAGAGTCTAAACCACCAGCCTGGGAGCACATAGGGAGGGACCCATGGCTCCAGCTGTATACATAGGGGAGGATGGCAATGTCCGGCATGGATGGGAGAGGAAGTCCTTGGTCCAGTGAAGGCTGGATGCCCCAGTGTGGGATAATTCGTGGGTGGGGAGGTGGGAGTGGGCAGGGGGTTTGGGGAACATTCTCTTAGAAGCAGGAGGAGGGAGGATGAGATAGGGCATTACTGGGTGGTGGTGGGGAAATGGAGAAAGTGGATCACATCTGTTAATGTAAATAAAATATCCAATTTTTAAAAAATGTACCTAGAAATACATGTAGTCCAGATGCTGTCAATTAAATAAAATACAGTGAAGTGCAATGTTGCACCATTAGCTTGTAAAAAATATATCTGATTACAAGAAGTATTGCCTTGGAAAAATGAATTCATACATAACACTAGTTGGATGATAATTAGTGCAATATTGGCTAAGTTCTAGAAGCTATGCTTTGTGCTTCCCACAATTATAGTTAACTCAGTCATTCTGGATTTCTGACGGGGTTGAAAACTTATAGCTATTTACCTTGAGAGAAAAGATTTGAATGGATGGTCGGCAGCTGACATTCATCCTAAAGCCAGGTTCAGAACTAAATGTTTTAGTCAGGATAGATGACAGAGGTGCTGGTTAGTCAACAAAAGGATGGACTGGGTAGTAGGACTATCTTGTACCTCACTGGTACAAATTGGCATAATTATGCTCTAATTGTATTTTGAGAGAAAAGTTTCATTTTAACAGGAAGGGTGATGTGTAGGAGGAGCTAAGGTGGGAGGAGTACTGAGAGGAAGAAAAGGAGTAAGAAGAGGAGAAGAAGAAGAGGAGAAGCTAGGTGATGAAAGAGAGAAAGATGGGGGAGAAAGGGAGGCAGATGTTCATGTATCTCCACCAGTCAAAGATAGTTGTTATATCTAGGTTGGGTAGTGGGTTACACCTCTGATTGAACAATACCAAACTTATAAAGCCTATGATTAACATTTTTTTTAAAAAAATGTATAAATGCAAAAAGGAAAAGGGGGCATAGGATAGGGGTTTTCTAAAGGGGGGAATGGGGAAAGGGGATGGCATCTGAAGTGTAAATAAAATATCTAATAAATGAAAAAAAAAAGAAAATACCTGATGAAATTGAAATGTAGGTACCACAATGCAGCAATATATTATAAAGCAGTCTTTCTGTAGGAAATCTTTTTTTTTACAGTAAGGTTGCTATTAGATGGATCATTTATGAGAACACAAAGAATTATCATCATAGAAGAAGGTAACGATAATAGGTAGAGACCAACCTCCCAGTAGAGGGTTAGGAATGCCTGAGTAAACACACACTGGTTTCTTAACAGAGTGGAATATAGAAGGATTTTTCACTGGTTGGAACTGATCTTCACATCACAGTTTTGTAGACATAATAATCAGTTCTAAAAAGATACTTCCTGAGAACAAGTCACTTATTACATTATTGCCTTTACATCAAAATCATGTCTTATACCTAGTAATGATTCAAAATTTTAAAATGCTAAAATTTGATTTTTTTAAATACTAATAATGACAGCACTGGTGTGAAAAGGATCTGCCTTTATTCTTATAGTCTTCATCTCCTACTTAAGTATACAGAATTATATGCAAACTGCAGAAAAACTTGAAATATGATATTGATTTAATAATGATTTCTTGAGTGGAGTGGTATTTCATTTTTACCACTGCTCTCTTGAAATGCTTTGCTTATCCACTGGGGAAAAGGAAATAAATGATCAAAACTTCATTGCTTGTCTAGTACTTGGAGTTGAGTTGCTGGATTTGTTCACGCTATGCAAGTTCTCTTTGACTGAGTGAAATTCTTTAAGAAAAAAAAAAGCCACTGTCTTGTAAAATATATGGGCACAGTCCGAGGCTGCACAGGTGGCTGATCGGCAGCGTAGGGTAGGGGGGAGTAGGAAGGAACACTCTAGAAAGTACCAGAGACCCAGGAGTTGAGAGACTCGAAGGACTCGATGTGGGTGAACTTAGCCAAAATGTTGGGTTGATCCAACACTGGGGAGAGGGAACTTGAAGAGTCCACATCCAGCCCATAGACAGGGTCTAAAGTGGAGGAACTGTGTTTCCAATCTATAGTCAAAATTTTTGACTGAAAAGTGCTCCTGTCTAAAAGAACTGCAGGACAAAAATAGAGAGGAGATTGAAGGAAAGGTGCCCAACTTGAGATCCATCTCATGAAAGAACACCAAGGTCTGACACTATTACTCATGCTATGATGTGCTTACATACAGGAGGCTGGCATGGCTGTCCTCTGAGAGGCTCTACCAGCACTTGACCTAGGCAGATTCAGATACTTACACCCAACCATTGAACTGAAGTCGGGGACCCCTAAGGTTGAGTTAAGGGAAAGATTGAATAAGCTGAAGGGGAGAGTGACCCCATAGGAAGACTAGCAGTCTCAATTTACCAGAACTCAGAGAGCTTCCAGAGAATGAGCCACAAACCAGGAGCTTACAAGGGCTGGCTGGTGGAAGGACCCTGGCACAAGTAAAGCAGGGGTCTGCCTGGTCAGACCTCGGTGGGAGATGTCTTAATCCTTGAGAGTCTTGAGGCCCCAGCAATGTTGGAGGCCTGATGGTGGGTACCTTATAAGAGGTAAAGGGGAGGACGAATGGGATGAGAAACTGTGGGAGGGGAAACTGAACGGGAGGTGCAATGACTGAAATGTTAATTAAAAAAAAAATAGAGCGGACCTTGTTTCCATTCAGAGGGCAGTTCATAGTTAAAACCTCCAGTTCCAGGAGATCTGACACCCACATACAGACACATATGCTAGCAAAAACAAAACAAAACAAAACAAAACAAACAAAAAAAACCAAAGAGGTGCACACAAAATAAAAGTGAATAAATTATTTAGAAAAATAACATAGTCAAATATAAAATATCAGAACAATGTCTCAAAAGTTGCTCTGTAATAAGTGTTCCAAACCCTGTGGTTGTTTAGAAAGCCGAAGCCTAGAAGGCTGAGGATTGGTAGGAATACATGCCTTTGCTTTTGTGTTCAGGAACCATAAGCGTGGGCAGCACATCAACAGTTAGAGGGTAAGAGCATCGCATTTAACCAGTGTTCAAATAGAATATATTTTAGCTTATTTTACAGAATGTGAAGAAGAGAGTGAGATCCTATATTTTCAACATCTGTTCATAATCATTAACAAAACACCATATTGTCTGCAGTCATTATCAATGCATCTATAGAGAGCGATTGCAAGGCTTAAAACATTAAATCAGTCATAACAAAGCCATCTTGTGATTGATATAAATAAATGCATATCTATTTCACTTATTTACTTGGGAGTTGACAAGTCACACCATGTAAAAGTTGATACCTGAAGAGAAAATGAGAAGCAGAGCTAATATGTGAATGGTAAGGGTTTTAAAATAGATTTTGAGGTTTTTGTTTACTTATTATTATCAATCACTGTGGCATATGCACAGATGTTTACATGTGTAAGAATCAGTACATCTGTGATTTCTATAAATTAGCAATCTGAAGATGAAATAAATGAGTGAAATCACTCAAAAGTAAAATACTCTTATATTCCCCTTCGTAATGATATGACAGTTACTATGGGACATCTATGATATGAAATTATTTCAGTTACTTGGCATTATTAGCATGATTTCAGTGATAATTTGTCATTTCAAATTAGTTTTGTTTTCTAATTTGGTTTAATTTGTGTTTCACAGAGGCATGTTTTTATAAATGATTTTAGCTTTATTTACTAGCTTGAATTCAGTCAAATTGTTAGTTAGAAGATTTTAGGAAGATGGTAGAGGTCACACCTTTATTAAATCCACAGTTATTGTTATCTCATCAAATTTAAATACAGGTAACCAAGACTTTGCTTGTACAATATAAATAAATAATATCTCATTAAAACCACCAATACCCATGTGTCAGAATATTAGCTACCCTTATATAAGCAGTGAGTAATTATTATTAAACTGTCACTGTTATAATGATGCTAAGTCACAATACATTCTCATTGTGCCTATTGTTTTGACTAAACACTGATAGAAAACTCTTCCTTCTTGATATATATATAGTCACTAATATGTAATATTCATATCTTAGGATACAACTAATAGATGTATATTTTTCTTCCACAAAGAAGTTTTAAACTTCACAAATATAAGTGAAATAACAAAGAATCAGTATATCTTAGTTTTGTCATAAAAAATATTATTTAATGAGCAAAAAAGTTTCATTTTCATTTTACTTTGGTTTTTAGGCATCAGGGCGTGGCACATAAGTCAAATGTAAAATGAAAGAGCAATCATGAGAAAACGGTATAAAAATTTAAGTCTAGAAAAGTCAATCTATTTTAACATGATTAATTCTCAATTATTAGTACCAATACAAAGCTCAGTGCACCAAGTTTTGTTCACATCTCCCTGAAGTTACATAATCAGTTTCTGCATATTATATTAAATAATTCCACTTCTAACACAGAATAAAAATAAATAAATGGTGCAGATAAAAGTGTGTCTTCTGGGAAAGGCATCGTTGTGATGTCAAAGAGCAGTCAGTTCCTCTTCCACACAGTGAGATGTGAAGGCCTACGAATACATTATTTTGTAGACACATGCCTTCATCTTTTAACAGTTACCAAGTAGCATGGAAATTAAAGTTAAGAAATTGGAGAAGAGAAAGAAAGTAAGTAGATCAAATCCTATTACAGAGAGGGCATTGCAATAATAGATGTGCAAAGAGATGATTTAAATGGAGGTTATTATGCCTAAAATTAATAAACATTAAAAACAAACAGTTTTCAAAACATGGGTTAAAAGTAAGAGTAATTAAGAAATTACAAGCCTTAGTTTTATAAAACTTTGAATATTATCCACATGTGTATATATATATATATATATATATATATATATATATATATTTAACGTAATGAATCTTTTTAGTGTGTACCTGTGAGTACGTATCATGCTGAGAATAAATTTCTAATGGTAACAAAAGCATGTTTGGCTTCTATTGGGGAGAGATTGGTTTTAGTTCTTTGCTTTAAACATAGAGAAAATTCTGGAGATATTTATTAAGTCCTTCTTCCTCATTTTCCTTATCTGCTCCAACTCAAGAATAATTATCCTCAAATAACTAGACAATGACTGCACGTTTATTTTTCTATCTAATTTACAAAGTGATATTCCACAATGACAACTTTTTATGAAAAGTAGGCAGCACTCTCTCAATTATGCTCTGTGATGTTTCGCACAATGCCTCTGTCTATTATTATGCTGTGCTTCATTCTTATAGCTCTATTATACTCACAATCTTTCATTGTCAAGATTTGCAGCCTAAATAAATTCCTGAGTTCATGTACTAAAATGAGCGAATGACACAGTATAAAGCAAGGGAAGCCAGTAACACTGAGAACACTGACTAAATAAAATGTTTTTAGTCCAAATTTAAGATGCTACAAATCATAACACGTTTTCAAAATTAGTTTTCAAATATTAGCATAGATACGCATTTTAGAAGAAACATTTCAGTCCAAAACATAAAAGATAATTTAAGTGCAGTTTTAAGAATGGTAGTGGTTTGAATAGATATGATTCTCATAGACACATGTCTTTGAAGGCTCAGCCTATAGAAAATGGCACTATTAGGAGGTACAGTTTGACTTGAGTAGTTGTAGCCTTGTGGCAAGAAGTGTGTCACAATAGGGGCAGGCTTTGAGGACAAATCCCACCCAGTGTTGAACACAGTCTCCAGCTGCCTTTAGATCAAGATGTAGAACTCTCAGCTCCTTCTCCAGCACCATGTCTGTGGGTATGTTGCTATGTTTCCCAGCATGATATGGACTAAGTCTCTGAACTGTAAGCCAGCCCTAATTATTTTTTTTATAGGAGATGCTTTGGTCATCATGTCTCTTCACAGGTAAGACACAAAGTATGTACTAAATTATTTATGAAAAGCACATGTATTATTGAATATGATTTACATATGATTATACACATGTGTTCACATTTATGTACATGTGTATATCTCATGTATATGTGATGTTGGGATTTAATTCATCTTGATATTACCTAGGATCACCTAGGAAAATTCTAGATGAGAACATTTCTTGATCAATTGTACTGTGACCATGTCTGTCAAATATGGTTTTGATGTAGTTAATTGAATGAGGTGGAAAGAAACAGCCCACTGTGAGTGACACCATTCACCTGTGAGTGACACCATTCACTAAGTTTGTGTCCTGGATGGTACAAGAATGGACAAAAGCAGAAGGGTATCTTGTGAGCATGCACAGATTCTCTTTTTGCTCTAGACTGATGATGTGCCTAGCTGCTCCAAGTTTCTCTTTCCTTGATCTCTCCCCAATGTTGGACTATACCCTGAAATTGTAAACTGAATAAACCCCTTTTCCTTACAGTTGTTTTGGTTAAAGTGCTTTATCACGATGACTAAAGAGGACATTGGGAACATGCTATTTTTAAAAACACACATGAGTATGTAATAAATACACAAACACACACACACATACACACAAACACACACACACACATACACACAAACACACACACACACACACACACACACACACACACACACACACACACACATGTGGAATATGCCAGGGTGTAGAAGCAAAACATTTGAGAAAAGAAAATTAGATAGTATGGAGGCTAGAAGCTTCCAAGTCAAGGCTTTGGGATACTTAGGACAAGAAGGAAATTCTCTGGGCTCAGCCTAAGTCATGTAGTCATAAAGCTTTGGTATGGCTCTCATCTCATTCCTTCCTCTTAGGAAATAAAATTGATATTTACATTTACAGAATAGAAAACAATAATAAACACTCAAAGGACGTCTATGGTAATAAAAGAAAAAATATATATGAATAAAACAAAAATAAAAATAATTTAATTAAAGAAATGACATGATATAATAAGATAAGGAACCTCCAGAGATGCCGTCGAGTTTGTTTTCTGTTGGCTGTCTACTGCTGGGTATGCGGTGTATTCTTAAAACTAGGGTTTCTATTCCACTGCGACAGACGCCTTTGGAGAAAATTACACTCTCATTTGCAAGTAGGTATCAATATGAGATAGTTTTTCTGTTAGGATTAAAGCATGTGTCCATCCATCCTTTATGAGTTTATCTGGAGCAGACAGGTGCAAACCCTGTCTCACACTGTCTCAGTTTATGTGAGTTCATATGTGTTTGAGTTCTCCTATTATCCTTGGAAGCCTGTTTTCCCATTGTGTCCTGCATCCTTCCTAGCAGTTTTTCTTTCTTTCTTTCTTTCTTTCTTTCTTTCTTTCTTTCTTTCTTTCTTTCTTTCTTTCTTTCTTTCTTTCTTGATCTGAGGAGAGGTATTTGGTAGAGGCATCTTATTTAGTACTGGATGTTCCAAGGCTTTTCACACTCTGCATAATGAATGTCTGGTTGTGAGTCTCTCTACTCCTTCCCATGTGCTATGTTGTAGGAGGAAGCATTTCTGATGACGACTGAGCAAGACACTGATATATAAGCATAGTAGAATGTCATCAGGATCATTTTACTGCTACAGTCATTTAGTAGAACAGTAGTATTTGGTTTTATCCGAGGTTCCTTGCCACCCAAACAGTGTTGATATATTGGTTAGTTACTTTTTCAAGTGTGTGCCACCATCCACTAGCATATCCATAAAAAACACCTTTGTAGGTCAATAGGTTTGTAGCTAGGTTGGTATTTATGTTTTTTCTCTGGTAGTGTGCACAGTACCTTCTGGTAACAAGAATATTCTCTGGTAAGAGAGAAGGCTTACATAGGCACTATCTTGATTTCTCCATGTTCAATAAGTTGCTTAGGCTTTTTTTTCTAGAAATAGTGCCTTACTATAAACTTCTAGACAGCAATATATAGCTTTATAAATAGTCTGGGTTGATCGGGGATTTTCACAAGAGCTCTTTGGCCAACAACTCTAACTGGATATAACCCATTCCCAGCACTAGAAGCTCCATTTGATCACAAGAGTTGTCCATTTAGGGTTCTGTCTCCTCCATTATTTGGCAATTAAAAACAAAAGATTTTTATTTTAATCTTAAAATGGTTTCTTAACTAATTTCAGCCATATAGCAGTAAAAAAGAATCTTCAGAAACAATGTTATTTGATGAAGCATTGCCAGGGAAGAGAAGATTGAACTGATTAAGTAATGGAAAATCTTAAAGTTGAAAATTAAAAGGAAAATCTCCATTTGTTTAACAGTAATAATCATTATAATTAGCATGAATATTTAATCACCCCCCCCCCAATGTCGAGGCAAAACAGAAGCAGACTCACTGTGTTGGGATGCTTCATATGTAAATGGAGGTTTGGGATAATTCAACAGAGATTTATGCTGAGTTATCAATAGCTGATGACTGTGATGGCTGACCTCAGCAGGCTGTTCTTGGAAGGTTAGTTGACTTAATGGACTATACAAGAAGCAGCTATGAAATACTTTAGACCAGAGAATCAGATGAATCTTTTTCTTTATAATACACCTGATGAAAATACCCCTTCTTATCCATGGTGTGGCTGATATCTTGGAATTAGTCATGCTGGTTCTATATCTGAGAATCTGAAACACTGATTGTTATTCATTGTAACCTCGGGTGACCTACTTGCACAGTTTTGTCATGTTTCTATATATATCGCCTGATACTATTTCTTAAGGCAGAACCATAAAATAAAAGGTATTTTATATAAAATCTCCTGCCATACAAGATTAGTTTCTACATGATAGCAATTATGTACACATATTTTCCTTCTTTCCTGATGCTAAAGGAATTGTTGTCCATTTTGGAAAATCATATAAATTAAAAAACTTAGAAACAAAAAAGGCAAACAAAAGGCAAACTGGGCAGTGAAAAGCATGGCTTTGAATCAACAGCCTTAAATTAAACAAGAGATGAATATTGGTCAATGATCAGAGATTGCTTGTCCTAACTCCTTCCTTGGTGCCCAAAGGCATAGACACAAGTGAAATTAAAATGAAGCAACCGCTTTGGAGTACAGTGGATGGTCAAGTATAGCTCTGGTTCAAATCTGCAAGTGAAGGCCTAACAGGACAGTAATTAAATTAGAAACCTAAGTATATGTAACTACTGAGAAAATCATGATAGAATTGTGGTGATTATTTGGATTTTGGGGAACATAGATATCAGGGTAGACACTGTATGACAAGCTGAGCTCACTTGTATTATGGAAATAATTTAGTGGAAAATAAGCTTATTCCTAGAATTATCATAGCTGACAAGGTAATCAGGGGTATAAGTTACCTTTGAAACACTATAGGTTTTAATGAAGTGAATCAAACATATTTAGAAAATAATTCTGGACAATACTGGAACCTCGGGCCAGAAATAATTTTGTCCATTTGCTTTTAAGTACATTATAGTCTTAATTGGTACAGTTTGGCCATTTGTTTTTGTGTTCGGTTTTGATTTTATGTTTAATTGATTGGGTACACTGGCTAAGGTAGGAGTGTTAGTAAACTTTGCTGACAGTTTTTATCCCCCACCCCCCAATATTAAGTTCAGCCACTCATCTTCAAAACACCAATCAAAATAGCCAAATTAATAATAAAAAGCAGAAAAATATTCAACATAGACAGTTTGGAAAGAAGTACAAAGATATCAAAGTCTTCCTGAAGTCAGTCTTCTACAGAGATCTGCAAGTGAGATTATAGTTAAATAGAGGGGCGGGGAGTCCTGGAGAAGGTACATGTCTTATTCACTTCTCTGTTATGGTGTTAAAAGATCATGGCTCTGTTATGGTGTTAAAAGATCATGGCAAATGGTACTTAGAAAAGAAAATATTTTATTTAGCTTATGGTTTTAGAGGGTAAAAGTCCATAGTGGCAGAACAAAGGAAGAGCTGAAAGCTTACAATATTGATGTACAAACAGGAGACTGAAGAAATAGACAACTGGAAATACCATGGACTTTGAAATCTCTAAGCCCAATGCTTCTAAGCCCGATGCCCATACCTCCTCCAACAAGGCATGCCTCCTGATCCTTCTCAAACAGTTCCACCAACTGGGGACTAAGCATTTAAACATATTAGCCTGTGAGAAACATTCTCATTCAAACCACCACAAGGTGATTCTGTCAACCATTGACCTATCATTCTTTGGGCTTCAGAATCTGCAAGGTCTTCTGAATAATTGCTTCTTTTCCATCACCAGGAAGAATTTCTGAGGAAATTCACATGCCTTTTGGGACTCGTTGTTTCAATAATTTAACAGTCATATTGAGTGTTTCTGATGTCATTTTAGAATATCTTAATTACTGCTAGACCAGTTACAGGTCCATTTTCATTTTTTGACCAATAGATATCTAGTTGTCAAAGTTATATACAGTTGGATTCCTTTTATTATATTGCATTTTCTTTTCTTCTCTTTTTCCTTTTTGCTTTTAGAAATAGGGTCTCATATCATCAAGCATGACCTCCAATTCACTAGTTGGGAGAAGCTGGTCTTAAACTTCTGACCTTCTTGTGTCTTCTTCACAAGCACTAGGATTACAGTGGTAGCCACTACACTAAGCTTCCAACTGTAATTTCTTAGCACTCTTCATGTTTCATAACTCTCTGAGTTTCTATTCCATTTTTCTAAGTTTTATTTGCTTGCTCAAATATTCTAAGATGATGTTTCATCTTATGTATTATACTTTTCAATTTTAAAAGTTCTGCTTAATTTCCTAGTTATTATTTGCATATACAGTGAGCAAAAGCTCTGAGAAAAAAAAAATCACCTTCTGCAAGGTTCGTTGCCAAATTAAAATGTTAGTAATTGTGCATGAGCATTTCCAGACCCCAATTCCGTTTCTTTTGCCTGTCTTTAGACTTACATGCTTGCGTTAGTCTTTCCTTTTCTGCCTCAGTGTCTGACCTAACATCTTTTGTACTATCAGGTGAAACCTTTTGAAAATATAAACTTACCAGCAAACTAGAAACTTTCTACCAACTAGAAAGCTAAGGATAAGTCAAATAGCAACCGAGACTTATAACAAATTCTAACCTTGCTGTCTGATGTTTCAGTCAACAAATATTAAAGGCTCCTTGATTTATGACTCATTTGAGTTTTGGTTTTGTTGTTGTTTGTTTTTTATTTTCTTATTTGTTGGGTTTTGTTTTGTTATGTTTTATTGGATATTTTATTTATTTACAATACAGATGTCATCCCCTTTCCCCATTTCTTCTCCCTAGAATCCCCTATCCTATACTTCCTCTTTTTTATGCTTGTATACCATTTTGATTACATGTATGTATTAAGGTCAGTTCTAGGTTGAGGGTCTAGCAATACAATAGATGCAAACAGTCAAGAAACAAGCAATACAATAAACACAAATAGTCAAAGAACAAGCAAAGCATTAAACCCAATTATGTGAACACTCCAGTGATCACTGTTTCTAAAGGCTTATCAGGATGACCAAAGTATCTAAGCCTACTTCCCTGTCCTAGCCCAAGGTCATTTTCATGTCTCAAGCCTACTTTCTTGTTAACAAAATAAAAAAGGGGGAGAGGTGGAGAGCCTTTGGGGCTGCTTAGCAGGAAGCTGACATGGGCCAAGGGCAAGGAAAGAGGCTGCTTTGAAGGAATATGACATTGGCCAAGGACAAGGAAGTAGGCTTCAAGCAGGAACCTGACATTAGATTAGAACAAAGAAGTAATTTCAGGTAGGAATCTAAATGGTAGGATACAACAAAAAAAAGTAATTTCAGACAGGAATATAAATTTTAGGTTAGACTCATTTGTTTTTTTAGTACAATAACTTCATAAAAATGATTTTACATTGGAGTGTAGAATTTGGAATAACTTAAATCTGTGCTCTTATATCATGTTCACTCATATCTGGCTAGGTGTTGTTTTTTCATGTTTGAGATCAAAGTGTTGATTTTTATATTGACATTTCATTCCACTTTAGTTTTAAAGAGGATCTTTCTCTATGTCCCAGGATGTCATTGAATCCGTGATCCTTCTCTCTTATCCTCAAAATGCTAGGTTACAGGTATGATCTACCTGACCTCATATTTCTATTATTTATATTTCTTATTCCTATTACTTATACATTAATTTAATTTTATGTGTTTCAGTGCTTTGTCTGAATACATATCTGTGTACTCTATTGATGTCTATGCCCATGGAGAGGCCTGTAGATAGTATGAGATTACTGAGTGCTGGGGATACTGGTTACTCACTTTGTACTCTTAACCGCTAAGCTAAGCCAAACTCTCTAGCCTGCACATGGTTGAAAAAGCCTGGGGTTCTGACACAGGAGGTGGAGTTACATGTCTCTGATTCTCCAGTCTCATCTAAAACTTCTGAGCCTGAAAAAAAAAAATGACCATTATCTGTGAAAATTGAACCTTCTCTCTAAGAAAAAGAATTCAAAAAGTCATTTCAAATAAGTTGTATATTCTCTTAGGTCACATATTGGGAAAATGATCAGTGTCAATCTGTATCATGACAGACAAGGGATTTGAAACAGTTGAGAACAGAAACAATGACTATTCTTTAAGGATCTAGAGAGACCAGACCACAGGGTATGCGAAATTCTGAGGGCCTCTGGTCTGATATCAACATATAAATTAGAATGGACAACTTGACAGAGCAAGTACTCTTACATTTTGGAAATTTTCATACACTAAGACAATATTAGAGAAATGTGTGCTATTGGTACAACTTGGAAAAGAATGTGAAATTTGATAAATGATTTTTGGTAAAGAAAAAATGCTCAATTTTAAGGAGATGTGCTAGAGGAAGACAGTACAATAAATAGCTCAAGGACACATCTTGTGGAAATGCATCTACAGTAGCCACCCTTTATCCATGATCTGTTGGGGGCCGACTTTTAGCAGAAAGCGGCTATCAGCTTTGCAGCCATCTTGAGCCATATACCCTGACATGAGACTTGAATTACAATAGCCTACAACAGCTGAGAACACTCCGATAATCTTGGTTTAGATACCTTGAGATTAAAGGTGCGTGAGATTAAAGGTGTGTAACTTAAGAGTATGATTTAGAAGTATAGAGATCAGAGTTAGAGACAAGACCTAAGGGCATGATTAAAGGTGTAACTTAGAGGCGTGGCTTAGAATCAGACTATAGAAGACAGAACCAGACATCAGACGAGAGAGATTCATACACATCAGACATTAGGTAGAATCTGCCCTCACCCTCGCTCTTGCTGAACCCCGACCTGCAGACCGGAGCAGCAGCTTGGGCCGGGATACAGTGGCCGCCCAAACGTGGGTCGGCCGGGCCTCCACATTTTGCTTGGGCCCCAACATTTATTTTGACCGCCCCAACGTGGGGCTAGTTCGGTTCCCAACAATGATCCAAGACCACAAACATATCACTGAAGACTATGCTCTAGTTTTTTCTTATTTATAGGTACATGTGATTAATTCTTAATTTAAAATTAGGCGAAATGATATGTTAACAATAAGACTAACAATAAAAGAATAACTCTTATAGTTAACATAATAAAAGTAATTTAAAATTTGTGTATTGTTTATTTCTAGGAGTTTTCAAGTACAATTTTTATACCATAGTTGACTGTGGGTAACTGAAATTTGGTAAAGAAAATTACAACCAAGGGGATATTAGAGTATACAGCTGCTGATTCAGTAACATTTATGTTCTTCCAAATGTCTCGGAGAACACATTATTCTTAAAGCCATACGGTTTTCAAATGAGAATGCAGGATTTCTTCTTCCCTTGAGAAGGTCAGAGGTTGCTCACTGGCATGAGTAAGTATAGATGGTATTGCCAATATATTGCCAAATCCTGAAGAGACACAAACCACAATTCAGTGCTGAACACTGAAAGGTAAGTAAGTGTGACTGAAACAGAAAATGGTAGGATTGTGTAGCTAAGTTTGTACATGGTCAGAAGAGGAAGAAATAAATGGATGTTAGAAATTAAATATGTATGGTAATTTTTGGGCTTCACTAATATTAAAATAAAGGAGTTTTTATGGTACATAATCTAGCACATATCTACTCATTTTATTATTGTGTTGTGGTAGAGTTAGTGAGTGTGTTGTTTAGCATGTTAGGGTAAGAAGAGCCACCAGTGTTTTAGAATTACTGTGAGAATGTCCATAAAGTCATGAAGGTTACTCAGGAAGCACATAACAATAAATTTAAAAAGAATGTGGACTTGAATCTGGACTGTCAGATGTATTTAAACATCCAGCATATTACAAATAAAACAATTTTTGGCAGTTCTACAGCATAAAAGTTGTGATCAAATAACAAAAATGCAGAGCAATGGAAAATCAAATATCAAACAGTTATTTCAACATTCACCAAATGGGACAATTAAGGTTTGACTGAAATCAGGCTTTGTTTTATTCACTTGACAAATATTTATTGTATGCCTATGTACTTCTATCATGTGCCAAATGTGCATACAGAAACTGCATCTTAAATAGTGATGAGAGGTGCAGATTGAAAAAAAAAAAAAAAAAACAAATGGTTAGGAGAAACAGGAGGAGGTTTGAACACTAATAAATTGCTTAGATTTAGAATAAAATAGGTATCTCAGATAATACTATTGCAGTGACCACCAACAAAGGAGATTAAAGTAATGTAGATTAGCCACTACAAAAATTTCAAGTAATAAAATTTAAATAAAAAAATCCATATTTGATGTAATAGAAAACATTCTATAGATTTTAAAATGCCATCCTAACTTCAGAAAATACTCAATTTACTAGGTAATCCCGTGTGTTATTTTATCATTTTATATAAAGACATATTTAAGATCCACACAACAATATTTTCTATTTATATATAATAATTATAGTGGCTGAGGTAAGTAGATTTTGCATGAAATAGAAAACAAATATCAGACTAAATAATCTTGAATAAATAAAGAATAAAACTATATAGTAATAATTTATATCTGCATAGAAACACATCCCTGTAGCCCTTCCAGAAATATTACATGTAAGGATTAATTAAATATCAGGTACTATCTTCTTAATGACAATTTATTTACCACATAGCAACATTCATTGATATTTGTACAATATTTTTAATGTAATTTGTAAAGTTGCATCCTGCCTAATTTAACTTTTGAAGCATCTTCACAAGTCTGGAATAGAAACATATGTTTTTATTTGTAACATTTTACTAATTTAAAAAATTTTGACAGATCATACTGTATTGTACTGAGACCATAAAGTGTTTCACCAAAGTCTTGTAAATTGACACCTGTGTCCCCCAACTAACAGTGCTATAGATCTGTGATTGGTTTTTGACACCACTAAGCTCATCACTGAATCAATCCAATGATGGATTCATGCTGGTAAGACTATTAGCAGATGGTACTTTAATGAAGTAGATAACTGGAAATGTGCCTGCTCAGATACATCTGGCCTTTGCCTCTCCCCTCCTCTGTAAGTCATTTTGTTTTTTGTTTTTTGTGTTTTTTGTGTTTTTTGTTTGTTTGTTTGTTTGTTTTTGCTCCTTAGTTGGCTTTGATCCAGCAGGAAATTCTGTCATAGTTAATAGTCTCATTAGAGGTTCAGAAGTATTGGAGCCACCATGCATGGCAGTTTTCTGAAATTGTGAATTATATTCAATCTTTTTATTTCAAATTGATTTTCTGAGGCATTTTTCACAGTGACAAAAAGCTACTAAACTCATTTTATAAAAGTAAAATATTAATTTGTGTAATACCAAATTGTAACTCCAGTCCAATTTATTTTGTTTAAATTCACCAATATTCCTCAAACTATTGCATAAAATAGAAACAGAAGGAACACTACCTAACTCATTCAATGAAGCCACAATTACTCTGATAACTTAACCACACATAAGGAACCAACCAAAAGATAGAACTTTAGATGAAACTCATTTATGAATATAGATGCAAAAATACTAAATAAAATTCTTGCAAACTGAATCCAAAAACACATCAAAACCATTATTCACCACAATCAAGTAGGCTTCATTCCAGGGATGCAAGGTTGGTTCAATACACAAAAATCCAATAATGTAATCCGCTATATAAACAAACTCAAAGAAAAAAAATTACCTGATCATCTCCTTAGAAACAGAAAAAGCATTTGACAAAATACAACACCCCTTCATGTTAAAAGTATTGGAAAGATCAGGAATTCAAGCACCATGCCTAAACATAAAAAAAGCAATTTACTGCAAACCAACAGCCAATATTAAATTAAATGGATACATATTTGAAGCACTCACAATAAAATCGGGGACAAGACAAAGATGCCTACTCTCCCCATATGTATTCAATATAGTACTTGAAGTGCTAGCTAGAACAATAAGACAATGAAAAGAGATCAAAGGAATATAAATTGGCAAAGAAGAAATAAAATAAAGGTATCATTATGTGCAGATATGATAGTATATATAAGTGACACCAAAAATCCTACTACAGAATTTCTCCAGCTCATGAACAAGTTCAGCAAAGTAGCTGGATATATAATTAACTCAAATAAATCAATAGCCTTAGTTTATAAAAATAATGAACAGGCTGGGAAAGAAATTGGGGAAATGACACCCTAACAATAGCCAATTTTATAATAATAAAATAATATAAAATATCTTGGGGTAACTCTAACCAAACAAATGAAAGACCTGTATGACAATAACTTCAAGTCTCTCAAGAAAGAAATTGAAGAAATGGAGAGATCTCTCATGCTCATGGATTGACAGAATTAATATAGTAAAAAATGTCCATCCTACCAATGGCAATCTACAGATTCAATGCAATCCCCATCAAAATCCCAACACAAGACATGAAAATAGCAATTTTCAAATTCATCTGGAAAGGCAAAAAACCCAGAAATGCAAAAACAATTCTTAACAATAAAAACAGCTAGGGGAATCACCATCCCTGACCTCAAGCTTTACTACAACAGAGCAATAGTGATAAAAACTGCATGATATTGGTACAGAGACAGACATGTTGATCAATGGCATTGAATTGAAGACCCAGAAATAAAACCACACACTAATAGACACTTGATCTTTGACAAAGATGCTAAAAATATACAATGGAAAAAAGAAAGCATCTTCGATAAATGGTGCTGGTCTAACTGGCTGTCTGTATGTAGAAAAATGAAAATAGACCATATTTGTCACCTTGCACAAAGCTCAAATCCAAGTGGATCAAGGTCCTCAACATAAACCTAGATACACTGAAACTAATAGAAGAGAAAGTGGGAAAGAACCTTGAACTCATTGGAACAGGGGGAAATTTCCAAAGGCTCATGCTCTAAGATCAAGAACTGATAAAATGGACCCCATGAAACTAGAAAGCTTCCATAAGGCCAAAGACATAGTCAGTAGGGCAAATCAGCAACCTTCAGATTGGGAAAAATCTTTACTAACCCAACAACTGATAGACGGCTGATTTCCAAAATATATAAGTAACTAAAGAAGCTAACCACCAAAAAAAAAACCAAACAATCCAATCAAAAAATGGGGAATAGAACTAAGCTGAAAATTCACAACAAAGTAATCTCATAAGGCTGAGAAACACCCAAAGAAATGTTCAAAGGCCTTGGTGATCAGAGAAATGCAAATCAAAACAACCCTGAGATTCCAATTTACACCAATCATAATTGCTAAGATCAAAACCTCAGGTGACAGCACATATTGACAAGAATGAAGAGAAAGAGAAACACTCCTCCATTGTAGGTTGGATTGCAAACTGGTATAACCACTCTGGAAATCAATCTGGAGGTTTCTCAGAAAATTGGAAATAGATCTACCTGGAGACCCAGCTATATTACACTTGGAAATATTCCCAAAAGACGCCCTACTGGACACAGGGAGGTTTCTCAGAAGATTGGAAATAGATCTACCTGGAGACCCAGCTATATTACACTTGGGAATATTCCCAAAAGATGCCCTTCTGGACACAGGGAGGTTTCTCAGAAAATTGGAAATAGATCTACCTGGAGACCCAGCTATATTACACTTGGGAATATTCCTAAAAGATGCCCTACTGGACACAGGGACACATGTTATACTATGATTATAGCAGTCTTGTTTCTGATAGCCACAAGCTTGAAAAAAAACCCAGATATCCAACAACAGAATAATGAATACAGAAAATGTGGTTCATTTACACAATGGAATACTACTCAGCTACTAAGAATGAGGACATCCTGAGTTTTGCGGGCAAATGGATGGAACTAGTAAATATTCTGAGTGTGGTAACTCAGACCCAAAAGGACATGTATGGTAGGTATGTACTCACTAATAAGTGGATATATATATATATATATATATATATATATATATATGTATATATATATATATATATATATATATATATATATCCCAAGATATAGTCCACAGAACTTGAAAAGGTCAACAAGCTGAGAGCACCTCAGTTTCACTTAGGAGGGAGAATAAAGCAATCACAAGTTGGGACAGAGAGAGGGAACTGAGGGTAAAGTGAAAAAGGGTCAGGGGAGAGGGGAACCTGATCTGGTATTGGGTGAGGGAAATGAACGGAAGCCCTGAGAGCCAGCAGAAAGAATGGAAACAGGCAACATAGGGAGGTAGGAAGTTGGAGGGACACTCCAGAATGCCCCAGAGACCTGGGAGGTAAGAATATCTTAGGACTCAAAGGGAGGGACCTTAGATGAAATGCCCCCAACAGTAGGGAGAGGGAACTTATAGAGTCCACCTCCAGCAGGAAGACAGGGCATCAAATGAGGGAGGGGGTTGCCATCCCACAGTCAAAATTCTGACCCATAATTGTTCCTGTTTGAAAGAACTACAGGGATAGAAATGGAGAAGAGCATGAGGAAAAGAAGGTTCAGAGACAGGTCCAAAGTGGGATCTAGCTAAAGGGGAGGTTCCAAGGCCTAAGACTATTAGTGAGGCTATGAAACACTCAAAAAAAAAAAGGGGAGGGGGACCTAGAAAGACCCAACAAGCAGCTGAAAGAGTCAGATGCAAATATTTGCACTCAACCAATAGGCAGAAGCTGCTGACCTCTGTGGTTGAATTAGGAAAAGACTGAAAGAAGCTGAGGAGGGCGACCCTGTAGGAGGACCAGCAGTCTCAATTTATCTGAACCCCTGAGACATTGCAATCACTGGACCACCAAAAAGATAGCATACTCCAGCTGATATGAGGACCCCAACACACATACAGCAGAGGAATGCCGGTTCTATGTTCAGTCAGAGATGATGCACCTAACACTCATGAGACCGGAGGCCCCAGGGAGTTTAGAGGTCAGGTGGTGTGGGGGTTAGGGGGTGGGAACATCCTTGTGGAGACAGGGGTGTGAGTTGGATGTATGGGATGTGGAATAGTCAGAGGGCGGATAAAATCTGGAGTGCAAAAATAAACAAACAAGCAAATGAATAAATAAATAAATAAAATTTTAAAAAATGAAAAAAAAAAAAAAAAGAATTGGTGCTTTTCACCAAATTTTTGTGGGTAACCTAGAGAAATGTAATAGTGTGAGAAATCTGTAGAACCCCATTGACCATCAACTCCTAAACAGGTAACCTAGCACTGAATTTTTTAAAAATATGATAGCCTATTCCACAAACTATGGATAATCCAGAAGTATGAGTCCCTTATTGTATAACATTTATACATTTAACATTTAAATTATGCCATTTCCCACACCCTTTCCCCCTGTCGTCTCATTTCTCCAACCCACTTAGTCCTTCCTTTTCCACTGTTCACCAGACTCCCTTTATACTCCCTGGTCTCTGTTTCCTTTTTGACAATTGCTTTTAATAATGGCCCTTTACTAGTGTTCTGACTTCTATGGGTAGCCAAATTTAAACACAAAAATTCAAAGCTAGTATTCTTCACATATAAGAGAAAATGAAACATTTTTCATGTGTAGGTTATGTCAGTCAGAAATATTATTTAAAGCTCCATCTGCTTACTTGACATTTTCAGGGTTTTTTTTTTTTTTTTCAGCTAGATAAATTACAAGGTTTAAGTGTACGACATATTCTGTATGTGCTTCTCAGTGATGGACGGGTAGGCTATTTCCATTTCCTGGATATTGTGAATAGAGCATCAGTGAACATGAATAGATAAGTGCTTTTATAATGAGATATAAAGTCCTTTGGGAATATCCCCAAGAGTGGTCTGGGTAGATCAGATGCAAATCTATTTGTAGCTTTTTCTGGTAGCTCCACATTGATTTCCATGGTGGTTGAACAATTTTACATCACACCAACAGTGTAAAAGCACTTCCATGTCCACACTTCTTCAAGAGCATTTTTTTTTTTGGCATTGTAATTTACATTAGCCCCTCTGAATGGGATGAGATGAAATCTCAAAGTAGTTTTAATTTTCATTATCTGGCGGCTAAAGGTGTTGAACACTTAAAAGAGTGTTTCTTAGTTATTTGTATTTCTTCTTTTGAGAAGTATCCCTTTAGCTCCATGACCTATGTTTAATTAGGCTGTTTTCTTGATATTAGTTTTCTCAGTTCTTGGTATATAACAGATGTATTGATGAAAAAGATTTTTCCACTCTGTAGGCTGAGTCTTCATCTGAATGAAATCTGTGACTCTTTAATATAGTCCCTTTAATACGTTGTATATTTTCTATGAATTTACTTATTTATTCACTTTACATTTCTATTGCTGACCCCCTCCTCTTGGTCTCCCTCACACAGCCTCTCCCTTTGTTCACCTCTCTGTTCTCCTCTGACAGGGTGAAGGTCCCCCTGAGTATCTACCTCACTGGCACATCAAGTCTACAAGGCTAGGCACAACCTCTTCCACTGAAAACAAATTATTTTAAAATTAATCTAAATTTAAATTTATTTATTTATTGAGTCACTTATTTATTGACAGAGTCTCTTTAGGTAGTTTTGGCTGTCCTGGAATTTGCTATGTAGAACAGGCTGGTGTTGAACTCAGAAGAGCTGCCTGCCTCTGCCTCCTAAGTGCTGGTAATAAAGGGGTGGACCACCATGCCAGGATTAGAATTTTAATTGTTTTAGATTTGCTATTTATTGTGTGTGTGTTTCTATTTGTGTGTTGTTTTGTGTGTGTGTGTGTGTGTGTGTGTGTGTCTCCGTGGAGGCCAGAAGAATACATTGGATCTCCTGGAGTAGAAATTACAGGGAGGTTTTATGCTACCTGATATGAGTGATAGGAATTAAACTTGGGTCTTCTTAACCTTAAGCCTTCTCTCCAGCCTCTTTATTTTCATTATTATTTATATTTGCCCCATGCTTATACATTGCTTGATATGATATTTAAGTTTATTTAAACACTAAAACTTTATAACTATGCATGTATAGAACTATCCAAATTACTTTTTTCTCTTTTTTACTTAAGTCTCAGTTAAATCCCTACAATGAGGCAGGGATTTGGGAAGGGCTGGAGTTAAAGAGGAAGAGAGAACATAGCTTCTGTGTTTTATTGTGGGCAAAAGACGGCTTTATTAATTAAACTCATGTGTTTTAAAAAATACATTGTATAAATAGTTTGAATTTGATTACAATTATTTTGTTGCAGCTTCGTAGGTGTAATTTTGCTTCAGTTAAGACCACAATGTAAATATATGCTGATATCTGATCTATATTCCCTGTGGGGGTTATGACCCACAGATGGAGAACCACTGAGCTAACAGATTCAGGGTGACAAGTCTAATGTCGAGGTTCTTGATTCATTTGCACTTGAGTTTTACACAACATAAAAGATATGGCTCTAATTTCATTCTTCTGCTTGTACTTTCCAGTTTTATTGGCATAATTTTAGAAGATACAATCTTTCCTTCAGTGTGTATTACTTAATGTGTTTAAAAATTATCAAGTGTATTTAATTTATATTTGCGTCTTCAGTTTCATTATGTTGACCAATGTACCTGTATTTATGTGTGGACCATAGAGGTTTTATTATCCCTCTAAAGTTTAACTTCAAATTAGGATTGATGATACCTTTAGTAATGTTTTTATTGTTCAGCATATTTTAGCAATCTTGCATCTTCTATTTCCCCATATAAAAATTAAGATTAGTTTTCAATTTCTATGAAGAATTACGTTGTAATTTTGATAGGAATTGCACTGAACCTATATATGTTTATATATTTTTATTTATTATACTGACTATTAAAATGGAGGCCCCATGACTCCTAAGCAATTACTTTTCCATTAGAAAAGTTCCAGCTATGATTTTCTTTTAAAGAGCTATTATTCTATAAGAAAAAATTTATTATTTAACATAAAGTGCTCTTTTATTTAATATGACTAACAGAAATTTAATAAATACTGTATTTTGGAATTGAGGATGTTTTTCTCTTTAGTTATTTGTTGTTCAGTTAAAGTAGAATTGCAGGTAAATAATGCTGATTGTGTGAGTTGTGTAATTCTAAGACTTACTACCCTGGTGAGGCTTAGGACAGGCAGCACAAAAATATATCATCTTTGCATTGGAGAATGTGGAAGAAACACATTTTATACCAACTTTCCCTGGCGCTCATTTCAACAAACTGTATAGCTTGGATGCCTTTCACCTGTTATTGTTATATTGGTCACAGAATCATTTATATCAACTACCAAAAAAAAAAAAAAAAAAAATAGGACTTGGACTTCCAAGAAAACTGACCTGAGAAATTACATGGGCTTATATCTTTTTCTTAACATCTGGGTAATCAAACTCCATAGCAAAGTTTGTGATCCTATTCAGTTACAACCATAAGAATGTAGTTTAAAAATACTTATTTATAAAATTGGAAAGAGATTGGCTATGGAGATACATTTATAATCCCAGCAATTGTGACACAGAAACAAGAAAATCACCATGAGTTTGAGGCCATTATTGTTAGTAAAAGGAGTTCTGAACAGAAGACACTGCATAATGATACCTTTTCAGACACAGGAACACAAAATTAATAAATAAAATAAAAGATTTATTTTTAAAAATAAAAGCAATTACTTTTGTTGTTGTTTTTAAATTTCTAGTGCTATGGATTAATCCTGAAGTCTTGTAATATAAAGTCGAAAAAATTATATATAACAGCTAAATTTTCAGTTTTGAATGGTGAATTTATTAATTACATAGAAATTCAAAGTAAAAGAATAAGTAGCAAATGATTGGAGTTTGAAAGCAAAATGCTATCAAATTCAGAGCTTGAAGCATCCATCAGATATTAAACGAGAAACCCCTTTAGGGCATCCAGCAGGAGTTCTTAATAGAGAGAGTCCTGGTTGATGATTAAAAATCAAATCAAAACAAAATAAAATAAAACAAACAATAAAAAAGCAACAATAACAATAAAAACACACAGATACCAACAGAAAGATGCTATAATAAACAGGGCTTTACAAACATTCAGAAAAAGCAACTCAGAAAAGATGAATAAAGTACTTGTGACTAAGTAGTTTTATATTTTATAAATTAATATATTAAGATATCCCTTGCATTAAGAATTTACTATACTAAGAATATTTCTGTTTTTTAAACAATGTAAACCCAATAAGATGAGTAAGAGACTACAAAAAAAAAAAAATGCTTGTTACCAAGCCTGGCAATTCGAGTTCAATCCCCAGAAATTGCAGACCATGAAACAACAACCAAGCAAGTATACACACAAATAAATAAATAAATACACACTAAGCCTATATTAATGCAAAATATTAAATTAATAATTGGTGAACATATCTAAATTAAATTTCATTATTCATGGGAATACTTGTTATGAGGAGTTGTTAAATTATACTTATAGACTACAGGAGTAAAGTTATGTATATTCACGCTATGTTGTATTACAGGGTATTATTTGCACAAGAATGGCCAGTATATCTCGCTGATCTTCTTTTAGATTCGGGTCCTGTTTTTGGTGAATTGGTTGGGTAATTTAGTGTTGATGGATGGAAAACTGAGATTTACTGTGAAATCGGTTCTTGATTTTAATTATTAAATTAAAATCTTAAGGGAATAACTGAGAATAGTTGTTAAACCTGTCTTGTGATACAGAGCTACCAGACTTGTGAACTTTTCAAACTTCTCTGTATCTCTTGATTTAGGAACATTTTGATTTCTGTTTGTCTTCCCTCAGACAGCTTTATGGCTTCCAATAGTATCTGTGAAAATTAATAATCCACTCTGGTCCACATCTGAAGAGACACTAAGCTATGCTGCCTTCTTTAGCAATTCAGAAGTGCCTTTTCTATGGAGATTCATACAGTGCTTGAGAGGAGACATACTGTGCTGCTTTAACAGAGATGTCTTCCACACAGATATGTGACTATTTACTTTCCAGATAGTGACAGTGTTTGGGGCTTTAGCCATGTTGGAGAACATACATTACTGGTGGTTAACTTTGCGAGTTCTCAGTCTCATCCGAATTTCAGTTCACGCTCTCTGCTTGTTGTTTGCTGATGTAGGTTTGATCTCTCAGCTTCCAGTTTCTTCCATGAAGCTGGTTTTATAGAGAAAATCAAACTATTCGTATAATGCAGTTTAACTTGACAGCAATACAACTTACTTTTAATATTTCTTACATAGTTTATAAAAGGAAACCTGAGCTTGTATGTATACTTAAGTAAATTTCCCCATTGTAATCTGGTGATATCAAATTTTGTGTTATTACCTGAGGCAACATATATCACCAGAGGACTCAAAAACTAAGGCATGTTTATCTACCAGGAAGAAATTTTTAAAATTGCCTTTAAGTATGTATTGATTAAATAAATCACCTGTATATCTGTATTATATATATGCTTATATATAATATATATAATGTATAATAATATATATAATTAAATATAATATATATCTGTATTATATATATGTTTATATATAATATATATATGCTTCAGAAGAACTTCCACTGTTATGAATAGGGTCAGGATATAGAGTTAGAAATGATAAAAATTAAAATACTAATGCATATAGAAACATATTAGACAATAAAAGGTAATTTAAAAGTCCACTAAAGATTCTTGCATTTGAAATGGTATTTGTATCTTTTTTCCATTCTATGCCATCTTTGCTTTTTTACTTTGTATTTTGATATCATTATATTCATAAGTAGGATGATGTCTAAAACAAAGACATCTACTTTTGATAATAAATATTGTGTTATCTTTTTAACGAATAAGAATTTTCTGTTATTAACCATGATTTTAAAAAATAAAATTAATGTTTATCTAAAACTTGAATTAATAGTTTTCTATTGATCAAGTAAATATTTAAACAATTTTAGACAATTAAGTAAAATTTTATTAATCAGATAACTTATTTTCGATATTAATTTATTTTCTTATCTCCATGACCAAATACATAACAGAAAATAATTTATAGGAGGAAAGGCTTATTGTGTATTTGGGTTTAAAGGGTTTTATTTTTCAAGTAGGCAGATCAGGAGAAAGAGAATGGGGACTGGTGGCACTGAGACAGCTATCTAATTTCTCCATAGTATTCTGTCCAACAGTGAAGCCCCATTACGGATACCAACATTCCAGATTGTGCTTCCTCTGATATTCTAATATGAAGAATGCCACATTC